>NW_007253734.1:389449-484793 GCF_000164805.1 Carlito syrichta | reverse complement strand
AAAAAAAAAAAAAAAAAATGTTATTGTAGAGATGTGGGGTACAAGTAAAAATTAACTACATGAGCAGGCTGCATACAGGTGAAGTTTGGGCTTCCAACTGGCCCTGACTCCCTTGGTAGTGGACCAGGTACCCTTTGTGTTGTCACATGCCCCTCACCCTTCTCTCTCCCTCCCTCCCTCAGCAGTACCAAGTAACTGCTAATCCTTCCCTTGTGCTCATGTGACTATTGTTAAGGGCACAATGAGTGAGAACATTTGGTATTCGGTTCTTTGTTGCTGTGATAGATTGCTTAGTATGATGGTTTCCAACTCCATCTATTTTGCTGCGAAGTCCATGATTTTGTTCTTCTTTATGGCTGTGTAATTCTCCAGTGTATATATGTATCAGATTTTCTTTATCCAATTCACTTTCAGTGGTCAACAGGGTTGGTTCCATGTTTTTGCTATTGTGAATAGTGTGGCAATAAACATGTGTGTGCAGGTTTCTTTTTGGTAGAAAGATTTATGTTCCTCTAGGTATATGCCCAAAAGAGGGATTGGTGTACCATGTGGAAGGTCAGTGTTTAGTTCTCTTAGGAATTGCCACACCACTTTCCATAGAGGTTGAACTAGCTTGCACTTTTTTTTTTTTTTTTCATTTGGAGTCTCACTCTGTCGCCCAGACTGGAGTGCAGTGGCCGCTTCCGGTCACCGCAGCCTCGACCTGCTGGATTCCAGTGATCCTTCCGCCTCAGTCTTCGAAGTAGCTGGAACTACAGGCGCACACTACCACGCCCGGCTAATTTTTTATTTATTGTAGAGATGGTCTCGCCAAGTTGCCCAGGCGGGTCTCGAACCCACAGACTCGGGCAATCCGCTCACCTCAGCCTCCCAAAGCGCGGGATTACAGGCTGAGCCACTGAGACTGGCTTGCACTTTCACCAACAGTGTAGAAGCATTCCCTTTTCACCCCACCAGCATCTGTTGTTGCAGTTGTTGTTGTTTTTACTTATAAATGATAGCCATTCTTTTTTTTTTTTTTTTGAGTTGGAGTCTTACTCTGTCACCCAGACTGGAGTGCAGTGGCCACTCCCGGCCACCGCAGCCTCGACCTGCTGGGGTCCGGCGATCCTTCTGCCTCAGCTTTCCAAGTAGCCGGAATTACAAGCATGCGTTACCATGCCCAACTGATTGGTTGGTTTTTTTTTTATTGTAGAGATGAGGTCTCGCTGCCCAGGCGGGTCTCGAACCCGCGGGCTCAGGCAATCCACTCACCTCAGCCTCCCAAAGGCGCGGGATTACAGGCTGAGCCACCGAGCCCGGCTGATAGCCATTCTTACCAGAGTTGTGTGGGATCTCATTATAGTTTTGATTTGCATTTCTCTGATGATTAGTGAGACTAAGCATTTTTTCATGTGTCTGTTGGCTCTTTGTCATATTTTGAGAAGATTCTGTTAATGTCCTTTTCCCACTCTCTAATGAGGTGTTATTTTTTTTCTCACTTCATTTGAATTCCTTGTAGATTCTAGATGTTAGGCCTTTGTCAGATGCATAATTTGCAAATATTTTCTCACATTCTCTGGGTTGTCTCTACTCTCCTAAGGATTTCTTTTGCTGTGCAAAAGCTCTTCAGTTTGATGAGGTCCCACTTGTCTATCATAGAGTTTATGCCATTTGCTTTTGGAGGGGGTAGTTTGGTCAAGAATGTGTTGTCTACTCTTATGTGCATAAGGGTATTTCCTATGTTTCATTTTAGATTCAGGGGTACACATGTGTACTTGTTACATGGACATATTGTGTGGTGGTGGGGATTGGGTATAAGGTGGCCCATTCCCCAGATAGATTGTGCCCCATAGGTTGTTTGTGAGTCCTAATTTTCCTCTTCCCTCCCCCAATGTTGGTGTCCCCAGTGTCTATTATTTCCATCTTTGTGACGGTTTGGCTCCCACATGTGAATGCAAACACACAGTGTTTGGTTTTCTGTTTCTGAGTCAGTTTACTTAGGATGAGGATCTCCAGCTCCATCCATGTTGCTGCATAGGACATGGTTTCATTCTTTTTTATGCCAGCATAGTATTCCATGGTGTATATGTACCACATTTTTATTATTCACTGATTAGTTGATGGGCATTTAGGCTGATTCCACATCTTTGCATTGTTATTGTGCTGTGATGAACATGCAAATGCAGGTGTCTTTTTTGTACAATGATCTTTGTTTCCTAAGGTGGATAACTGTTAGTGGTATTGCTGGATCAAATGGTAGATCTACTTTTAGTTCTTTGAGTACTCTCCATACTGCTTTCCATAGTGGCTGTACTAATTTACACTCTCACCAATAGTGTATGTGTTCCCTTTTTGTTGCATCTGCACCAGCGTCTATTGTTTTTTGACATTTTAATAATGGTCATTCTGGTGTAAGGTGATATCTCATTGTGGTTTTCATTTGCATTTCCCTGATTATGATTATGTTTTGCATTTTTTATTGTTTGTTGACCATTTGTATATCTTCTTTTGAGAGGTGTCTGTTCATGTTTCTTGCCCACTTTATAATGAGGTTATTTGCTTTTTTCTTGCTGATTTGTTTGAGTTCTTTGTAGATTCTGAATATTAGTCATTTTTCAGATGTATAGATTGCAAATATCTTCTCATATCTTCTGTAGGCTGCTTGTTTACTCTGTTGATTATTTCTTTTGCTGTGCAGAAGCTTTTTAGTTTAATTAAGTCCCACTTATTTATTTTTGCGTTAGTTGTATTTACTTTTAGAGTTTTAATCATAAATTCTTTGTCTAAGCTGATGTTCAGAAGAGTTTTTCCTAGGTTTTCTCCTAGGATTTTTATGGTGTCTGGCCTGACGTTTCAGTCTTTAATCCATCTTGAGTTAATTTTTGTATATGGGAAGAAAAAGGGATCAAGTTTCATTTTTCTGCATGTAGCTATCCAGTTTTCCCAGCACCACTTGTTGAATAAGGTGTTCTTTCCCCAGTATTTGTGTTTGTCTGCTTTGTCAAAGATCAGTTGGCTGTAGGTATTTGGGTTTATTTCTGGATTCTCTAGCCTGTTTTCCATTGTTCCATGTGTCGGCCCTTACACCAGTACCATGCTGTTTTGGTTACTATAGCCTTGTAATATAATTTGATGTAAGGTAATGTGATGTCTCCAATTTGTTCTTTTTGCTTAGGATTGCTTTGGCTATTCTGGCTCTTTGTTGACTCCATATGAATTTTAGGATCATTTAGTCTAATTCTGTGAAAAATGATGTTGGTAGTTTGATAGGGTTTGTATTGAATCTGTAGACTACTTTGGGTAATATGGTCATTTTTAATGTTGATTCTTCCATTCCATAAGCATGGAACATTACTCTGTGTTTGTGTCCTCTGCAATTTAGTTCATCTGAGGTTTGTAGTTCTCCCTTACCTCCTTTGTTAAATATATTCCTAGGAACTTTAGATTTGTGGCTGCTATTGTAAATGGAATTGATTTAACTCTCAGTTTAGTTGCTACTGGTGTATAGCAGTGCTACTGATTTATGTGTGTTGATTTTGTATCCTGAAACTTTACCAAATTCATTTATCAAGTTCAGGAGTCTTTGAGGAGTCTTTAGGATACTCTAGCTATAAGATCTTATAGTTGGCATACAGAGATAGTTTGATTTCTTCTTTCCAATTTGGATACCCTTTATTGTATTTTCTTGTCTGATTACTCTGTCTGGGATCTCCAGTACTGTGTTGAATTATAGTGGTGAAAGTGGCATCCTTGCCTTGTTCCAGTTCTGAGGGGGAATACATTCCAATTTTCTCCAATCAGGATGATATTGGCTGTGGATTTTTTGTATATAGCTTTTATAATTTTGTGAAATGTTCCCTCAATGTCTACTTTGCTGAGGGTTTTTATACTGAAAGGATACTGGATTTTATCAAATAATTTTTCATTGTCTATTGAAAGGATTATATGATTTTCATTTGAAGTTATGTTTATGCAGTGGATCACTACACATGTAGTGACTTGTGCATATGTTGAACCACTGTTGCCACCCTGGGATAAAGCTCATTTGGTCATGGTATATTTTTTATTGTACTCTTGAATTCAGTTTGCTAATATTTTCTTGAGGATTTTTGCCTCTATGTTCATATGGAAAATTGGTCTGTAGTTTTCTTTTGTCATTTTGTCTTTTCCAGACTTTGGTTTCAGACTTTACCTTGTAGAATGAGTCAAGGAGGATTCCCTCCTCTTTGATCCTGTGGAATCGTTTTAGTAAAATTGGTACCAGTTCTTCTTTGAAGGTCTGGTAGAATTCAACTGTGCATTCATCATGTCCTGAACTTTTTTTTTTTGTTGAGAGCCTTCTAATTTATGTTTTAAACTCACTATTCATTATTGGTCTGTTTAGGTTTTCTATTTCTTCCTTATTCATGGTTGGAGGGATTGTTTGTTTCCAAGAATGTACCCATTTTCTCTAAACAGTATAGTTTATTTGCATAGAGCTGTTCATAACAGTCTTAAATTATCTTTTTTATTTCCATTGTACCATTGTAATGTTTTCCCTTTTACTTATGATTGAGCTATTTTGAGTCGTCTCTCTTTGTTTCTTATTTAGTCTAGCTAGTGGTCTATCTATTGTATTTGTCTTTTTAAAGAGTCAACTTTTTGTTTTATCAGTTCATTGTAAGTTTTTTTTAGTTTAATTTCATATAGTTCTAGTCGGATCTTCATGATTTCTATTCTTCTGCTAGCTTTGGGTTTGGTTTGGTCATGTTTTTCTAGTTCCTTGAGATATGATGTTAGGTTGTCAATATATGATTTTTCAGTCTTATTAATTTAGGCTTTAAGTGCTATAAATTTTCCTCTGAGCACAGTACTGGCTATATCCTAGACATTTTGGTAACTTGTTTCAGTGTCATCATTTGTTTCAAGGAATTTTTTAAATTTCCTTCTTGATTTCATTGTTGACTCAAAGATCATTCAGGAGCAAATTGTTTAAATTCTATATCTTCATTTGCTTTTGTGAGATGTCCTTGAAGTTAATTTCTAGTTTTATTCCAATGTGGTCTGAGATGGTGCTTCATGTGATTTTGATTCTTTTTTTAAAAAAAATTATTGAGACTTGATTTGTGGTCTATCATATGGTCTATCTTAGAGAATGCTCCATGTCCTGATGAGAAAAACTGGTATTCGTAATTTTAGGATGGAATGTTCTGTAGAGGTTTGTTAGTTTCATTTTCTCTAGAGTCCTGTTAAACTTCAATGTTTCTTTGTTGACTTTCTGCCTTGATGATCTGTCTATTACGGTCATGGGATGTTGAAGTCTCCCACTGATTGTACTGCTGTTGACTTTTTTTAGGTCTAATCTAATTTGTTTTATAAACTGGGGAATCTGGTGTTAGGTGCATATATATTCAAAACTGTTATGTCTTCTCATTGGATTGATCTCTTTATCATTATATAATAAACCTCTGTGTCTTTTTTATTGTTCTTAATTTAGAGTCTTTTATCTGATATGAGAATGGCTACTCCTGTTCATTTTTGGTTTCCATTTGCATGGAATATTTTTCCCCACCCCTTTACCTTGAGTCTATAGGAGTTTTTGTGAGTTAAGAGAGTCTCTTAAGGCATCAGATATTTGAGTTGTGTTTTTTTAATCCATTCTTCCAGTCTATATCTTTTTAGTGGGGGCATTAAGACCATTTATGATCAGAGTTAATGATAATATGTATGTAAGGTACTATTCTATTCTTTATACTGGTTGCTATCTGGTTGCTTTGCTTATTTATTTTCTCCATTATGTTAGTGTTTCATAAAGCCTGTGAACTTCATAATTTCCAGCATTTTTCTACTGGTGTATTTCAACCTTTTGTTTCAGTGTTTAAGATTCCTTTGAATGTTTCTTGTAGAGTCAGTGGTGGTGATAAATTTCCTCAGTGTTTACTAGTCTGTGAAGGACTTTCTTCTTTATTTATGAAACTTAGATTTGCAGGATGCGAACTCCTTGGGTGACAATTATTCTGTTTGAGGAGATTGAAAATAGGGCTCCAATCCCTTCTGGTTTGTGGGGTTTCTTCTAAGAAATCTGTTGTTATTCTGATAGGTTTAACTTTGTAAGTTATTTGATGCTTTTGTCTCACATCTCTGCAAAATTATTTCCTTCATATTAATTTTGTGTAGACAGGTGATTACATGCCTTGAGGATGTCCTTTATGTAATGAATATTCTGGGGTTTCTTCGGGATTCTTGTATCTGGATGTTTAGATCCCTGGCAAGACCAGGGAATTTTTCCTCCACTATTCCCTCAAATAGGTTTTCTAACCCTGTTGCTTTCTCTTCTTCCACAGGAACACCTATGATTCTTAGGTTTGTATGTTGTACATAATCCCTCATTTCCTGAAGACTTTGTTCAATTCTCTTGATTCTTTTGTCTTCATTGTTTGTCTGACTGGTTTAATTCAAAAGCCTTGTCTTCAAGATCTGAGATTCTTTCTTCTGCTTGTTATAGTCTATTGTTAAAACTTTCACTGCATTTTATACTTCCATAAATGTTCCTTTCATTTCCAGAACTTCAGCTTGTTTTTTAAGGTGTCTAGTTCTTTGGAGTATTTCTTATGCGTGTTCTGAATAAGATTTTTTAAAATTATTTCTTTATGTTGGTTTTCAGTTTTCTCCAAAATTTCCTTGACCAATTTTATAATCAACCTTTTGAATTATATACCTGGAATTTCAACAATTTCCTTTTGGTTAGGGTGACACTTGTGAAAGAAAACTGGCCACAATGGTGGCAGTAGGATTTCTTCTTGGTGTTTGTTGTTTCAAGGACATGCCTAGCCAGCCTAACTGAGGGTGGGGCTCTGGGAATTTCCCAAGTTTTTCATTTTATTTTGAGCCTTGTGGAGTATTGCAGGGGATGAAACACCCCACAAATGTGTGATCTTAGCTGCCTCAGTGGGGATTAGGAGGGAGTCCCAGGCCACTGGGGTAATACTGTTGTGCAGAGCAGGTACAGAAGTGTTCACAAGGCAAGTGATGGGTTGTTATGGCAACACACTCCACTAAGCTCCTGCCTTGGCCTCAGGCCATCTATGATGTCAAGATACAACTGGCTTCGGGAGCTCAGGTGTTCTCAGGTAACCCACCCAGCCAGGAACTGTCTGCAGCTACAGAGTTTGCCCTTGGGGCCTGCTCCTCCCAAGCTGGTTGGAAAGCAGCCACTCCACCCTGCAAACGTTCAGTTCCTGGGAAATGGCAGCTGACACTGCTCAAGGTTTATTTCCTGCACCACTCCATGGCAGAGCTCAGCTCTGAAAGAAGCAGTTTCCTGTGAGAGGCTGGGGTCCCACAAGACCCAGAGAGCTCTGCAAGTTCACAGAAGGAGCACAGATCTCCTGAATTTCCATCACTCACCTTCCCCACTGTGCCCAGAGGCTGTGATGAACTACACAGGAAAGAGTCTGGCCAGTTCCAGCCCAATTCAGTGGATTTTTTTCTCCTTCTTTATGACTCCTTTGGAGACAAATGGAGCATCCTGCTGGATCCATTCCTCTCTGAGTGCTGAGGAAACTCTCTATTGTTTATTCTATAGGAGAAACTCACTCTAGTTGCCTCATGTTGGCCATCTTAATCCAGACTCTCTTCAAAAGGTATTTATAAGAATTATAGTGTCTGCAAATAAAGATAGCTTAACTTTTTTTTTTTCTAGGTGAGATGTCTTTTTTTTTTTCCCTCACCTCCTGTGCTGGCTAGAATCTCCAGTACAATGTTGAATGAAAATGGTATGAGTAGACATCATTTCCTTGCGGCTGGTCATAGGGGGAGAACACTAAGACTTTCACTATTAAGTATAATGTTGACAGTAGATTTTCTGTATATACCTGTTCTCAGGTTGAGGATTTTTTTTGTTTTGTTTTTTGTTTTTATTCCTAATTCACTGAGAATCTTTATCATTGATGAATGTTCATTTTTATCAAATGTCTTTTCTGTACTCATTGAGTCAATCATCTAATTTTTCTTCTTTGACCTGTTAATAGGGGGAATTACATTGATTTTCAAATGTTAAATCAACCTTACTTCCCTGAGGTAAATTCCCAGTTTTCATTAGGTTTCAATTTTTTTTTTAGTTAGCGTCTCACCCTGACACCAGGCTGAAGTGCAGTGACACACTCATGGCCACCCCAGCATCAACTTAGCCACTTCAGGTAGGTTTCTTTTGATTAATGTCAGTCCTAAACAAACTATTGATAACAATAACTTATAACTTACATTGTTCATAGTTTTTTTACTTTTATTTTTAGTCTATTTGTGTCTTCAAGCTGAGCTTTTTTTTTTTTTTTTTTTAGGCAACATATAATTGCCTTCTATCCAGTGTGAAAATCTCTACTTATTAATTGGGATTTTTCAGCTATTTATATCTCATACAATTACTAATATGGTTGAGTTTAAATTTATGATCTTGTTATTTGTTTTTTGTTTTGTTTTGTTTTGCTTTGTCCTATGTGTTCCTTGTTTCCTTTTCCTCTTTTTCTGTCTTCTTTTGGATTGAGTACTCTAAATTATTCCATTTATCTCTTTTTATGGCTCATTAAGTAAAACTTTGTTGTGTTATTTTAGTGGTTGCTTTAAATTAGTTATCAGATACCTATTTAACTGATCACAATTAACATTCAAATGACATTATATCACTATTAAAACCTTAAAATATTATATATATATTTATCTCATCCTAGTCTTTGTGCTATTATGGTTACACATTTTATTTCTATATATATTATAAATCCACCATACATTATTATTGTTGTTGTTTAAATAGTTTATTATCTTTTAAAGATAAATAATAAGAAAATTTTACTTATATTTATCCCCTTACTCATAATTTACAGTACTTTTAATTCCCTTGTGTAGATCCAGATTTCTATCTAGTATAATTTTCTTCTTGTATGAAATACTTTCTTTAACCTTTCTTGTAGTTCAGGTTATGCTAGTGATTAATCTTTTCAGCTGTTGTATATCTGATAAAGCCTTTATTTCACATTCATTTTTGAAATATATTTTTGCTGAGCATATTATTCTATTTTAGCAGATTTTGTTTTTTCAGCACTTGAAATATGTTGCTTCAGTGCCTTATCACTTGCACTGTTTCTAGCTATTAATTTGTTTTAATCCATATTTTTCCTATTTACATAAAACATCTTTCCTACTCTGGTTAATTTTACATTTTCTTTTTATCGTTGACATTAAGCAATTTAGTTATGATGTGCCTTCATGCAGTTTTCTTTGTGTTTTTGAGCTTGAGCTTGGAGTTTTTTAGGGTTTCTTGTATCTGTGGGTTTCAGTGTTTACTCATTTTGGAATTTTTCAGCTATTACTTTTTCAAAACTTTTTTTTTTTTACCAACACCTTTCTGAGCCTCCAATTTCACATCTGTTAGGCTTGCTGAAGTTATCATCTCACAGATGCTCTGATCAAAATTTTTCTGTCTTTTATTCCTTCTGTATTTTTTTGAGTAGCTTTTATTGGTTTGTTCTCAAGTTCTCTAATATTTTTTCCTGCAGTGTTTAATATACTGCTAAATTTTTCATATATATGTTTTATCTCAGTTGCTGTAATTGTGAGCTCCAAAACTTTGATTTTGGTCATTTCTATACCTTTCATATTTCCACCTAATATGTTCAATTTTCTTGAACTTATGAAATATGGTTATAACAACTATTTTAATGTCTTTGTCTGCTAATTTTATTGTTCATGTAATTTTTGTTTAAATTGCAACTGATTTAAATTCACTATATATGTAATATTTTTGTGGTTTTTAAATGCTTGTTATTTTTTAATAGCCTTGTTTAAATGTAATTCACATATCATAAAATTTACCTCTTTAAAGTGTAAAATTCATTTTGTTAGTATATTTGCAGAGTTGTGCATCACCAGAATTAGTTTTAGAACATTTTAATTATCCACAAAAGAAAGTCTACATTTCATAACTATTACCTACCTTTAATCCCCCTTTCCGGGCCAAGACAGCCATTAATCTACCTTTCTGTTTCTGTAGATTTGCCTATTCTGGATATTTCATATAAATGGAATCATGCAATATGTGGTCCTTTATGACTGGCTTCTTTCACTTAGTATAATGCTTTCAAGGTCCACTCATATTATGTTTTATTTCTTTTGATTGTCAAATAATATTCTGTTGTGTAGATATATCACATTTTATTCATCCATTCATCAGTTTCCTGCTAACTTTTGTTTGGAGGCCCAATATTGTGAGTTTTTACTGTTTAAGTACTAGATATTTTTGTCTATAAATATTCTTCAGCTTTGTTCTGGAGTGAAGTTAAGTAGTTAGAAACAGTTTATACCTTCAGATCTTGCTTTTAATACGTGTTAGGCAGGACCACAGCAGTGTTTTGTCTACTGTTATTTTTTCCCAACTACTGAGGTAAAATTCTTCTGATTAGTCTACAAAGTGCCCCATGAAACATGAGGTTTTCCATATGGGTTGATAAGAACAAAAATTATTCAAGTTCTGTGTAAGACTAGACTTTTTCCCACTACCTGTGTTATAGCTTATAAATTATATCCAGACAGTAAACTGGGGGAACTGCAGTGTTCACCTAATTTATGTCTTGTGACACAGAGGTCAGTGCATATATGTATATGTACATATGTAAATATATTATATCATTTGATATTAATACCATCTTTTTTTTTTTTTGAGTTGGTGTCTCACTCGTTGAGACTGGAGTGCAGTGGCCGCTCCCAGCCACCGCAGCCTCGACCTGCTGGGCTCCAGCGATCCTTCCGCCTCAGCCTTCCAAGTAGCTGGAACTACAGGCGCACGCTATCATGCCCGGCTAATTTTTTTTTTTTTTAATTTATTGTAGAGATGAACTCTCGCAAGTTGCCCAGGCAGGTCTTGAACCTGCAGGCTCAGGTAATTCACTCACCTCGGCCTCCCAAAGCGTGGGATTACAGGCTGAGCCACCAAGCCTGGCTATTAATACCATCTTTTTTTTTTTTTTTTTTTTTGAGTTGGAGTCTCACTCTGTCACCCAGGCTGGAGTGCAGTGGCCGCTCCCGGCCACTGCAGCCTCGACCTGCTGGGCTCTGGCGATCCTTCCGCCTCGGGCTTCCGAGTAGCTGGATCTACAAGCTACCACATCCGGCTAGTTTTTGATTTATTATAGAGATGCGGTTTTGCCAAGTTGCCTAGGCGGGTCTCGAACCCGCGGGCTCAGGCAATCCACTCCCTCCGCCTAATATCATCTTTTAAAAAATATATAGCAGTAGTATCTCCATGGTATTGACAAGTAAATTGAAGTTCCAAGAGTTTAAATGACTTCCTAGGTAACACAACCACTATGCAGGGGAAAGTTCAAATTTTCTATGACCAGATCCCACGCTTTCCATCACTATACCATATGAACAGTTGACCTTTAAGGAAATGAGTTCAAAACTATTTTTTACTTTTTATTATTATCTCACTTCCCCTGCTTTAGTTTAAATGTTTTTGTCTTCTCCAAAGTCCATGTGCTGGAAACTTAATCCCCAATGCAGCAATTTTGGAAAGTGGGGCCTAATAAGAGGTGTTTAGGTCTTAAAAACTCTGCCTTCTTAAATGGATTAATACTGCTATAAAAAGGGTTTGCAAAAGTGAATTCTTTATCTCTTGCTCTTCTGCCATGAGAGGGCACAAAGTTTCTGCCTTACAGAGGATGTGGTAATCAAGAGGCCACCTTGGAAGCAGAGAAACTGGACCATAATCTGCTGGCTTCTTGATCTTGGACTTCCTGGCCTTCAGAACTGTGAAAATGCATTTCTGTCCTTGAGAAATTACTCAGTCAGGTATTCTGGTATAGAAGCACAAAACAGACTAAAACACCTCCGAAGAAGAGCAGTGATGATGATTGATCAAATTCCTGAACACTAATTGGATCTGATTTTCTAACATATAAGGTCTTTGGAAGATGAATAAGCATAAGCCTGTCTGGAACAAATGTTTTGATATTTTGCTATTTCCTCTCAATCTGGCCAGCATGCTTAATGTCTCATTTGAAAGATAAAGTTCTCAGAAGTAGTTTTGTGTTTAGGGAAGAGGAACACTTAAAACTCCAGCACAGGACAAAGGAAATAAATACCTCATGTGCTCCAACCACGCTCACTTGACTTTTGCGCTGGGATATAGATCTCAAATCCCCAGTAATAATAAACCATCACTTTGTTTTCCTTGCTTTGGCTTGCATTTATATATATCTTGGATGTAGTTCATTGAGTCCTTTAACTGTACACCTTCTTATACAAAACTCCCCAATAGAAACGTATATCAAAGTTATGGATTGAGGACAGCAAAACTGATTTAGATGGAGGTTATTCATTGTTACTGGCATTTTATCTCTTTCCTATATTATTTTTTACCTTCAGTTTCTGCAGATCTTCTGATTCCAGGTTCTCTGGATTTCACACTTCCAATTTTCCTCTATTTTGGGGTGTCTTCATTCTACTATCTCTTATCCTTAAACCTAGTTTCTGCCTTTTGACGGCTTCTAAACTTTTTTCTTTGCATGTTCCAACTCTGGCATTTATATTTGCATATGACCCATAGATTTGTTCTTACCTTTAGTATCTGAATTTACCACTACTCAGAATTGTCTATCAGCGTTCTGATCTGTGACTTTGCTCAGCAGATAACTCTCTGGACCAGTTTAGTGATTAACCCATTCCATTCTTTTTTATACTGTATTCTCAATATGATTTTCATCTCTTCTTATCCTTAATCTTCACCTTAGTGTCCAAAATTTGTTGGAAAGTTATTCAGAGATAGATTATACTAGAGAAAGCAGTTAGCTCAGTTAGTGCACCATATCACTGAAGCCAAAGTCAGAAACTTAATCTTCATTTTAGTCACATGGACTTGTGCTTCATTGATCACAGGGAGAGCAGAGAGGATATGTTGATTAAATAGAAGAAACCTTCCTAATACCGAGAGCACATCTATCTCTAAAAACATACCTGAGTGACTTTGGTCAGCAGTATCATCTTTGTATAAAAAGGATACCACAATAATTATTTATATACATAACTCATGCAAATGCCTTTGAGTTCTGTCCAAATGATGCATATGCTGAAGCCACCCTTAAAGTCCCAACAGAAAGTTTGTGTGTATGGGATTTCTATTCAGGGAAAATGCCTCTGGGAGCTGAGTAACAGACTTAAATTCCCTAAACCAGATTGTTCAAAGTATTGGAGCATGCTGTCCTTTCAATATTAAAGAAGCATGACTTTGATCATGATTATTTTCATTATGAATGATTATTTCTATTACACCATCCCTCCAAGGAAGGGTACCAAACGACCTCCTGAATCTTCTTAAATAAATTTCTAGATTTCATCAATGAAATGAGTAGATATGCATATTTTCTAATTAGCTGGAAGAAGACCAATATTGCCTTTAATTATATTTCTGGAACAGGAAGCAAATGATTTTACAACAATGGAGTGGTCTTAGAATGGAGTATTAATTCAGAAAATAGAATTTTTTTCATAGCATCATAAAGTGAGCTCCAAATGAAGGGATGATACTGATTGATGGCAAGCATAAACATTAGAAAAGTGTTCTCCAAATGTGCCATGCATTCTAATTGTTCAGTTACCAGTGAAGTCACACATGAGATCTTGTTTTGTAATTTTGTGCTGGCATTGTGAGTAAAAATATTGCTGCTGGTATAATAGCAAATAATGTGTGTTACAAAGCAGATAGATTTTAAAGTAAAAATTAACATTTCATCTACTTCTTTGATGAAATGCTAGTACAACTCAATTATTTTTTATATTTAGGATCTCATTTTATTCAGTCTATAAAATATCATTGTTGACCTTAGAGACCTTCAAGTTCTCCATTGACTAAAGAGATAATTGACTTTTCAAAAAAAATTGTGGAAGATACTTCATAAAAGGAGTCAGATCTTTGGATTTAATATAGGACCTTCTGACCAGTCACTGGGTCTCCATTTACTCATCTGAAATGGTAAAATAGAGCTAATAATATAGGCCTGAAGTAAGTATGCTAGATAAGCCTTCATTTCCCTCTTTTAGATACTTACATCGTGCTTCTTCATTCTGCTTTCTGACCAGGAAGCCAACTTGTATGAGCTGCATCAATGGGCTTTCTTGATTTCTGGCTTTCAGTCAGGTTCATTCAATAGGAGGCACTAATAGAATGTTGGAAGTCGTCAGGGAATAAAATCAGGGAATTTATTTCCCTAACATCCCAACTCTGCTCCCAGTCTCTGGGTAACATTGGATTACCACCATTGAGAAAAAAAATCAACATTTTGTCTCCAAACCCACCCTTTGCCTTTCATTTCTCCAGTAATTTTCCTGCCCTACACTATCAGTTGCAATAGAACATATTTATGATCAGTTGAAGGGTATTTGCTATTTTTCTTCCATTTCAGTGCAATCTTGGGGTAAAATTACTCCTTAGTCTCTTCAAAGCAACCATCTGTTTCACCCTTCTTATTCTCTACTGTTCATCCTCTGACCCTTTAAATTACTTGTCTTTATTGTTCATTTATACTATTCCACTCTAATGGATTGAGCTAGTTTTCTCTAAAAAAGTAGAGGCTTTGTCTACTCTGGGCCCAGGCCAACCCTCACTTTTAAGCTGAGGCTGCTTTTCTTGAAGCTTTATGAATCCCAAGTTAGTAGTGTTCCCTGGACTATGTAGAAATTCTTTGAACTAGACCCTCCTTTGCCCAGTAACCAAGAACCAATCTCTTTCTGGTCTTAACCCTGGCATCTGTTTCAGTCCCACAGTCCATTGGATCCCTGAGGGACTCTAATAATTAACTTAATTACTCCTTAAAGTCCCCAATCCATTTGACAACTCTTCCCCTCCCCCTAGTCTTTTGTACCAACTGAGGCTCACAACGTCTCCACCCACTTTAGGACCATTGTGTCTCCTCAGATAGTCTGAACACAGAACAGTAACATACCCACAGTACAACTGTGAGTTCCTCTGACTCCAGACAGCCATCAATTACTCCTTCATCTACACCTGAATTTGAAGGAAATGGGTTCTGCTAGAAAAAATGAAGAAATATTAGGTCTTTGTAGTATAAGTCACCTGGTACAAAGGAAGGTAAGTGGCTTTTTCTTTTTTTTCTTTTTTTGGAATGTGCAAGTGTCAAAGATTTTTTTTCCTCTTTTAATTTTTACTTTAAAATTGTGGGGTACAATTCAGGGTTAAGCATTCAAATATTCACAGTGCAGGTACCCCTGTTGATGAACTGTGCCCCCCCTTCCCCAGGTAGATGTCAATCCCACCTCCTCGCTCCCCCCTTCCCCGCAGTTTCCCGCTACTGTCAATCCTTTTCTTATAGTATTAGGATAGTTGTTTAAAGTCCATTTATGAGTGAGAACATGTGATGCTCAGATCTTTGTTTCTGTGAGAGATCACTCAGTATTATAAACTCTAATTCCATCCAGGTTACTGTGAAGTTCATGATTTTGTTCTTTTTTATGGCTGTGTAATAATCCATTGTGTATAAGTACCACATTTTTTTATCCTGTCCTCTTTTGATGGACAGCATGGTTGGTTCCATATTCTTGCTATTGTGAACAATGCTGCAATAAACGTATGTGTGAAAGTATCTTTTTAATAGAGTGTTTTAAGTTCTTCCAGATATATTCGCAGCAAGGGGATTGTGGGGTCATTTGGAAGGTCGATTTTTAGAACTTTTAGGAACCGCCACACTGATTTCCACAGAGGCTGTCCTAGTTTACACTTCCACCAACAGTGTAGAAGTGTTCCCTTTTTGCCACATCCTCTCCAGCATCTGTTATTTTTTGAGTTATTGATGATGGCGATTCTGACTGGAGTTAGGCAGTATCTCAGTGTAGTTTTTTGTTGTTGTTGTTTCTTTTGTTTTTTTTTGAGTTGGCGTCTCACTCTGTCACCCAGACTGGAGTGCAGTGGCTGCTCCCGGCCACCGCAGCCTCGACCTGCTGGGCTCCGGCGATCCTTCCGCCTCAGCCTTCCGAGTAGCTGGAACTACAGGCGTGCACTACCATGCCCAGCTATTTTTTAAATTTTTATTATAGAGATGAGGTCTCGCCAAGTTGCCCAGGTGGGTCTCGAACCCATGGGCTCAGGCAATCCACTCACCTCAGCCTACCAAAGGCGCGGGATTACAGACTGTGCCACCGAGTCCGGCTTCGCTGTAGTTTTAATTTGCATCTCCTTGATGACTAGTTGCCATCAAGGAGGCTGAACACTTTTTCATGCATAGGCTGAACTAGAGACTGAACACTTTTTCATGTATCTGTTGGCTGCCCATATGTCATCTTTTGAAAAGTGTTTATTCATATATTTTGCCCACTTTGTAATGGGGCTGTTTGTTTTTTTCTTTTAAGCACATTTGAGTTCCTTGTAGATCCTGGATGTTAGGCCTTTGTCAGACATGGAGTTGGCAACTATTTTTTCCCAGTCTGTGGGCTGTCTCCCTGCTCTCTTGATGGCTTCTTTAGTTTTGCAGAAGCTTTTTCTATAAACGAAAGTAGAATCCATCCTTCTCTGTGAGTTCCAAAATACCTTAAATGAGAAGCAAAGGAGAGAAATACACGCTGTTCTTCCAGTTATAAATAAAAATTAATGTAATGTTTATGTCATGATAGGAGTTTGAAAGTATTGATGCAATAGTGCAACTTTTACTTTGTCAATGTAACATCCTCAGAATTCTGAAATAAATTTGCTCAAATTCTTTAGGAGTCATGAGAGTTTGGTGGTATAATTAAGCACACAAGCTCTGGAGGCAGCTTACCTGGATTTGAAATTCCAAATCCAAATGTGCAACTTAAGCAAGTATTTTAAATTATCTATATCTTGATTTCCTTATCTGGGATAACAATTGTACAGCATACCTATCTCATAAGGCTGTTGTGAATATTGAATGAGTTATGATTTGGAAAGGGCTTGGAACATGTTAAAGAGAAAATAAAAATTCAAAAGTCAAAGACAGTGCTGAGTGAAAGATTTTACTGGTAAACAAATGACTCAATCTTACACAGACGTCATGTTTTGTGTATTTAGGCTAGAAGGATGGAAATGAAATAAGATTCTTAAAGCCAAAATTGCAAACTGTCTCAATCTTATACTAGGAAAGCTAAGTCTATCATTGATTGGTTGGTTGTAGGTGTCTGAGAAAACTGGTTAGTATGTTGTGTATATTGGAGGTCCAGTTATCTCTGATGTGTACCTGAGGTCCATGCTTTAAGATTGATGCCATACAGTTGCCGGTTTAGCAGAAGTGAAGTGTGCAGTGTTTTCAATAGCTCAGATGTTTTGAGGTACCAAACAAGGTACTTCAAACAATATCTGGCACCTCATAATGACTATTATTATTGTTCTGATAAAACTACTGAACATGGCTATATTCTGCCAATAAAAATATTGTCATCTGACACTGTTTCATGTAAATATCAGTGACATTTTTAAAAGAACCCCTTCTTTGCCCAGTGCTTATTGAAGTGAGTAGATATAAATGACTGATTTGTATTGAGATTCAAAACAGTGGTGCCAAAAGCCTTAAAGCAAGCAGCCACAGGTTAACTTGCTGCATAGGATCAGCAATACAAAGGAATTACACCAGGTTAGGCCTGGTAGTAAAGGATCTCAGGCCTTCTCCTTGCTGTCTCCCAGGTATCTGCCTCTACAGTTCACTGTCTCCAGTTTAGGTGTCAGAACTCATAAAGAACACTCTCTTCCCGACCTAGCTCTTACCCTGGGTATTTGTAGCCCATTTTTATTTGTCTTGATAAGTTTGACTTTACCAGACCGTGCTTCTGATCTGGTTTTCTAAATTCTTAGATACTAATTCCAAATTTGGAGTTTAATCTGATTCCCTAATGCTACTGTTACTGACAGAATTAGAGTGTATTCTGCTCTTTTATCAACCCTGAGTTGTACCCTGACAGAGATTAATCTTGGCACCACAAATCAGCAGGAAATATCTGAATTCCTTCCTTTTCCTGGATGCCTTCCTGTGGTGGCAAAGTTCAAGCTACCCCTTATATTCTATTTAACATTAAAATAATTCAGTATGGGGCAACTTCCTGTAATTGCAGAGAAGTGAAAAGGTTGCACAAATTCTGTAAAGATAATACTTATAAAAACTGAATAATATTTTTTATAATACAAAAATTTCAAGATACAGCAAAGTATCCAAAACCAGAACGAATCTAGAAGAGAGTTTAATGTTGAGAAACTTTATCTGAAAATAGTAAGAACTGGAAGTCTGGATCTGTGGTGGTTTTAAAATATGTCCACAAATTATTTTATATTTGTCTTCAAGAAGAACTTAATCCTTTTTCCCTAGATTGTGGGCTAGATTTAGTGACTATCTTCTAAAGAAAAGAATAAAGCAGAAGTGAAGGTTGTGATACTTGGAAGATTAGGTCAAATAAGGCACTGCAGATTCCTTCTTGCACTCTCTAATGAATCATTCATTCTAGGTAAAGCCAGCAGCCCTATTAGGGGGCCCATGTAGTGAGAAACAAAACCTTCTTCCCAACAGCCAACCAGGAACTGGCTTCATGCCAACAGCCATATGAGTGCACCATCTTGAAAGTGAGTTCTCCAGCCCCAGTCAAGCCTTCAGATGACAGCTCCAAGTGACAGCTTGACCGCAGTCATGTGGACAACCTTGAGCCCAAGGCACCCAGCTAAGCTGCTTTTGACTTACTGAACCACAACAACCGTGTTAGATAATAAATGTTTGTTGTGTTAAGCTGCCTATTTATGAAGTAATTTTTGTCCAGCAATGAACCACTAATACACTGGCCCTTAGCTGTTATTCAACCTGTACAGCTATAGCTGTGAAAAACTGCAATGGGAAAAAACTGCATCTTTACCAGGTAGAGGTATTAAAAAGTAGAGTTAAGAAAGCAACTGGAAATTCAAAGAGGAAAACAAAACACAGCAGTGCAAGAGTGAAAGAAAGAGACCCAGATTTAGACTATAAATTGCCCGGATGCTTTACTAAAAGCTAAACTACACATGCTTAAGGAAGACCCCAGGAGGTCAAGTGAAAAGCATGAAGAGAACACAGGGGAAACTACACTGAAAATATAAATATATGTGAAGCAAAATCTTTGAGCTTGATTTTTTTTAACTGTGTGCATTCTTGGCTGGCATAATTAAGCTGAAGCCTGATGGTCTTGAAATGTCAGCATATGGACTCCAAAGTTAGCAGATTGGCTGGAAATAAACATATAAAGAAAAAAATCCCGATGAGCAAGGATGCCACAGAGAAAATGAGCTACATTTCTCCTAAATCCTTGGCCAAGCATCCCATTTTACAGGAACTAGGAAAACTCATGGGGCCAATCTAAGTAAGCAGCAATAGGGTGACCTAAGAAAAGACCGTAGACATCAGCATCGACATATCATAGGGAAGAAAAGGTTTGTAGGCTGAGGTCAGGCACCTTAACTGTATACCAGAAAAAAATAACAATAATTATCAGAGAAACATGACAGAGACTCACTATAACATATTTTCTATAATATTCAATATACAATAAAAAAATCACTAGATATATAAAGGAACAAGAAAGTGTGACTCATACCAGAAAAAGAAGGAAGTCAGTAGAAACTGACTACAAGAAAGTTCAGATGTTGAATTTTTCAGGCAAAGCCTGAAAAATGTTCAAAAAGCTATTAAAATGTGCTTAAAATTGAAGGAAAATGTGTATCATTTACGGGAGAGGTGAAAAAAATTTAAATGAAACCCGAGAGCTTAAATTAAAACTCAGTAGATGTCAGTAGAAAAAATTCATAAACTTTAAAATAAATTACTAAATCAAGAAAAAAGGGAGAAAATAGATTTTAAAATAATGAATATAACCACATAGACCTGTGGACAACATAAAGCAGTTCATCCAAAGTGAAATTATAATCCCAGAAAAAAATATATGTAAATAAATTATGACCCAAAATTTCCAAATGTAGGTAAATCATAGCTACAGAACTAAGAAATTTAATAAACTTCAAGCAGAGAGAAAACAAAGAAAACCACCCCTCGGCACATCATAATCAATCAGCTGAAAGCCTAAGACAAGAAGCAAATCTTGAAAGCAGCTAAAGAAAAAAAAAAATTTCATTCAGGAGTATAGATGTAAGACGAACAGTTAGCTAACTTCTCATGAGAAATTATAGAAGCCATTGGAAAAAAACATATTCAAAGTGCTTGACTGGGAAACCAACCTGTTAACCAAGAATTCTACATACAGGAAAATTTTTCTCAAAAATGAAGAAATTAAAACATTTTCGGAAAACAAAAACTAAGTGAGTTCATTACCATCAGACATGCACCACATGAAATGCTAAAAAAAATATTTTCCATCTAAAAGGAAATGATACCAGATGGCAATTCCAATATAGAAGAAAGAATAAATAGCATCAGAAATGGTAAATATGTGGATAAATACAAGGGACTTTTTCTTCTTTTAATTTCTTTAGCAATCATACTACTGACTGATTGACTGATTTTTAGAGATAAGGTCTTGCTCTGTTACCAAGGCTGGAGTGCAGTGCACAAATCATAGCTCACTGCAGCCTCCAACTCCTAGACTCAAGGATTCCTCCTGCCTCAGCTTCCCAAATAGGACTACAGGCATGCACAATCATGCCTGGCTAATTATTTCTTTTAATTTTTTGTAGAGTTAGGCATCTCATTATGTTGCCCAAGCTGGTCTCAAAGTACTGGCCTCAAGCAATTTCACCTTAACTTTCCAAATTGCTGAGATTTCAGACGTGGGCTACCATGCCCTGCTGGCATAGGATTTTTGAAAGCAAAAATTACAATGCTGTGTTGATGGGCTTTAAAGTAATGCATGTAAGTGTAACATGTGTGAATGTGTGTGTGTATGTGGGCATAGGTAACAATAATAGCACTAAGAAAGGGAAGAATGGAAATATACTATTGTAAGGTTTTCATATTTTACCTAAAGTAAATCAGTATTTTTTCTTTTTTTTTCAAAATTTATTTTTCTTTTTTCAAAACTGCATCTTTTTTCTCCTACAATTTTTTTTCTAAAATTTTGTATAAGCATTGCATTTTTTAAAAATGATTTATTTGTTATAGTGTTATGGAGTACAAGTGAGGATTTACTATATATGTAGGCTGCATGCAGGTGAAGTTTGGGCTTGTAGGTGGCCCTTAATTCCCCTGGTAGTGGACCAGGTACCCTTTGTGTTGCTATGTGCACCCCACCCTCCTGCCTCCCTCCTTCCCCTAGCAGTGCCCAATGACTGCCAATCCCACCCTTATGTTAATGTGACTCGTGATCAGGGAAACTTATGAGTGAGAACATGCGGTATTCAATTCTTTGTTTCTGTGATAGTTCACTTAGTATGATGGTCTCCAACTCCATCCAATTTGCTGTGAATTCCATGATTTTCTTCTTCTTTGTGGCTACCTAATAATCCATCATGTATATGTATCATATTTTCTTTATCCAGTTCACTTTTGATGGGCAGCAGGATTGATTCCATGTTTTTGCTATTGTGAATAGTGTGTGAATAAACATGTGTGTACAGGTGTCTTTTTGGTAGAGAGATTCATGTTCCTTCGGGTATATTCCCAAGAGAGAAATTTCTCAATTGTATGAAAGATCAATTTTTAGTTCCTTTAGGAATTTCCACACTGATTTCCACAGAGGTTGAACTAGTGAACATTTCCACCAACAGTGTAGAATCTAGCACTCCTTTTTCACTGCAGCTGTGCTGACACCTGTTGTTTTATGACTTATTAATGACAGTCATCCTTACTGGAGTTAGGTGGCATCTCACTGTAGTTTTGATTTGCATTTCTCTGATGATTAGTAAGGCTGAACATTTTTTCATGTGTCTGTTGGCTGCTTGTATGTCACTTTTAGAAAGTGTCTGTTCATTTATTTTGCCCACTTTTTAATGAGGTTATTAGTTTTTTTCTTTCACTTCATTTGAGTTACTTGTCGATTCTAGATGTAAGGACTCTGTCATATTCATAATCTGCAAATATTTTTTTCCCATTCTGTGGATTGTATCTTTAGTCTCTTGATGATTTCTTTTGCTGTGCAAAAGCTTTTTGGTTTGATGAAGCCCCACTTGTCTATCTTATCTTTTGTAGCATTCACTTTTGGGGACTTCATCAAGAATTGATTGCCTACTCTGCTATGCATAAGGGTGTTTCCTGTGTTTTCTAGTTTGAAGTTTTATGTTTACGTCTTTGATCCATTTAGAGTTAATTTTTGTATATGGTGCTAGGTATGCTTCCAGTTTCATTCTTCTACATGTGGTTAGCCAGTTTTTCAAGCACCATTTGCTAAATATGGTCTCCTTTCCCCAATGATTGTTATTGGTAGCTTTGTTAAGGGTGACTTGGTCGAGAGACCATGTTTTCACATCCTTAATCTCTGTCCTGTCCCATTGGTCTAGGTGTCTATTCCTGTATCAATACCATGCCATCTTGGTTACTGTAGCCTTGTAATAAAGGTTTTTTGTTTTTGTTTTTGAGTCAGAAACTCACTCTGTCACCCAGGCTAGAGCGCAGTGGCATGCTCATGGTCACTGCTGTCTCGACCTGCTGAGCTCAAGTGATCTTTCCACCTGAGCCTCCCAAGTAGCTGTAACTACAGGTGCATGCTACCATGCTCAGATATATTTTGGTTTATTGTAGAGACGAGGTCTCACCTGGTTGTCCAGGCTGGTCTGGAACCCCTGGGCTCAGGCAGTCCTCTCACCTCTGCCTCCCAAAGAGCTGGGATTACAGGCGTGAACCACCATGCTCAGCACATAAGTAAGTTTAAAGTTTGGAAATGTGATGCCTCCAACTTGGTGCCTTTTGTCAAGGATTGTTTTGGTTATTTGTACTCTTCTTTTTTTCCAAAAGAATTTTCATATTATCATTTCCATATCTATGAAAAATGATGTTGGTAATTTGATGGATAGTGAGCTGAATCTGTAGGTTGCCTTGGATAGGATGGACATCTTGGCAATATTGATTCTTCTAACCCATGAGCATGAGATGTTTTTCCATTTGTTTGTGTCACCCATGATTTCTTTGAGCCATGTTTTGTAGTTCTCATTTTAAAAGTCATTCACTTTTCTGGTTATGTGAATTCCAAGGTATTTCATTTTGTGTGTGTGGCTATTGTGAAGAGGACTGTGTTTTTTATTTGGTCCTTCACCTGCTTGTTGCTAGTATATAGAAACGCAACTGTCTTCTGCACATTGATTTTGTAACCCAAGACTTATCAAAACCACTCGTCAGTGTGAGGAGGCTTTTGACATACCCCCTGGAGTTTTCTAGGTACAGAATCATGTAACCCGCAAAGAGGAAAAGCCTAACTTCCTCTTTTCCTATTTGGATACCCCTGACTTCCTTCTCTTGCCTGAGTGCTCTGGTTAGGACTTCCAGCACTGTGTTGAACAGGAGAGGTAAGAGTAGGCATCCTTGTCTTTTTGCTGTTCTTAAGGGGAATGTTTCCAACTTCTTCCCATTGAGCAAGATGTTGGCTGTGTGTTTATCACAGACAGCTCTTACTGTTTTGAGGAATGTTCCTTCTATGCCTAGGTGTTCAAGGTTTTTTTTTATCAATAAGGGATACTGGATTTTGTCTAATGTTTTTTCTACTTCTAATGAGATAATCATGTGGTTTTACATTCATTAATGTGCTGAATTACATTTATGATTTTGCAAATGCTGAACCAGCTCTGCATCCTGAGAATGAAGTCAACTTGGTCATGATGCATGTTTCTTGAAATTTGTTGTTGAATCTGATTTGCTAGAATCATGCTGAGAATTTTTGTGTCTATATTCATCAAGGAGATTGGCCTGTAATTCTCTTTCCTTGTTGGGTCTTTGCCAGGTCCAGGTATCAATATGATGTTAGCTTCATAAAATAAGCTAGGGAGAATCCCAACATTCTTGATTGTCTGAAATGCTCTCAGTAAGATTAGTATCAGCTTCTCCTTGTATGTCATGTAGATTTCAACTAGAAAGCAATAGGTTCTGGGGCTTATTTTGGCGGAAAGGTTTCATGAGTGAGTCTATTTCCTGGATTGTTATCATTCTGTCTAGAGTTTCAATTTCTTCTTGTTTCAAACTTGGGAAATTGTGTGATGCTAGAAAATCCTCCATTTTCTTTAGATTTTCTAGTTTATTTGCAAATAAATGTTCATAGTAATCTCTGATAATCTTTTTAATTTCTTCAGGGTCAGTTGTAGCCTAGTCTTTTTCATTTCTAATTGTATTTATTTGGACTTTTTCCTTTTTTTTTTTTTTTTAGTCCATCTGGTCAGGTGTCCATAATCTTATTATCCTTCCTTAAAAACCAGCATTTATCTCTTTGATCCTTTCTGACATATTTATTTTCTGTATCCTGCAGTTTTGACTTTATCTTAATGATCTGGATTTTTCTATTGAAATTAGATGATCTTGGCTTTCCGGCTCCTTTAGATAGTTTACTTGTGATCTTTCTATTTTCTGGGTGTGCATGTGCAATGCTATAAGTTTTCCTCTTAACAATTCTTTCAGCCGGGCTCAGTGGCTCAGTCTGTAATCCTGCACTTTGGGAGCCTGAGTTGAGTGGATTGCTTGAGCCCACGGGTTCGAGACCCGCCTGGGCAACTTGGTGAGACCTTATCTCTACAATAAATCAAAAAATTAGCTGGGCGTGGTAGTGCACGCCCGTAGTTCCGGCTACTTGGAAGATTGAGGTGGAAGGTTTGCTGGAGCCCAGCAGGTTGAGGATGCAGTGGTTGGAGATGGCCAGTGCACTCCAATCTGGGTGACAGAGTGATACTCCAACTCAAAAACAAAAGACAAAAAACAATGCTTTCATAGCATCCCAGAGATTCTGATAAGATGTGTCTTTGTTTTCATTTCTTTTGGAATCTTTTTATTTCTGTCTTGATTGCTGTGATGACCCAGAAGTCACTTAGCAGCATGATGCTTAGGGTCCATGTCTTTGTGTGTTGTGGGAGGATCATGTTGGTGAAGATATTTATTTTTATTACAATGTGAACTGAGAAGATGCATGTTATTATTATGATCTTTTGAAATCTGTTCACACTTGATTTATGTCTGAGAATGTGATCAATCTTGGAGTAGGTTCCATGTGCTGATAAATAGAATGTATACTCTATAGTTGTTGGGTGGAGCACTCTGTCAATGTCTATGACATCCATTTGATCGAAAGTTGAGTTAAGATTCTGGCTCTCCTTGTTGGTTTTTTGACTTGGTGGTCTGTCTAAGGCTGTTAGCAGGGTATTGAGATATCCAACTAAGTTTGTGTGTGTCAGTGTCCTCTCTTAGTTTACTTAGTAGCTGTTTTATAAAGCCTGGTGCTCTTGTGTTGGGTGAATATATATTTAGAATGGATATTTCTTGCTGGTGGATTGAGCCTTTTGTCATTATCTAGTGTCCTTCCATGTCCTTTTTAACTTGTGATGGTTTGAAATCTGCTTTGTCTGATATCTGAATAACTACCACTACTCTTTTCTGTTTCCCATTTGTCTAAAAGTTCTTTTTCCAGCCTTTAACTTTGAACCTATGTGTGTCCTTTGCAGTGAGATGAGAGACAGCAGGATGTTGGCTCATGTTTCTTTATCTAGTTATCTACTCTGTGCCTCTTTAGTGGTGCATTCAGTTCATTCACATTCAAATTTTTATTGAAATGTGAGAGCTCCTCCTTGTCATAGGGCTCTTAAGGGCTTTCTTTGCTTCCTTTTAACTTTTTGTATTTATATATGTGTGTATTTTTATTTTTGTGAATGATATGTATGCTATGTTAACGCTGTACTTGCCTGTACTTTGGGGTTGGGTATGATTGTTCTCTGTTTTTGTGTTCAACATCTTCTTAAGCATTTCCTAAAGAGCAGGTCTGGAGGCAGCATAATCCCTTAGAGATTGGATGTCTGGGGAGAATTTTAATTCTCCTTCACTGATGAAGCTTAAATTGGTGGGGTAGGAAATTCCTGGCTGGAATTGCTTCTCTTTGAGAATGTTAAAGATGGAATCCTGGTTCCTTCTGGCTTGTAGTGTTTCTGCAAATAAGTCTTGAACAATTCTGATGGATCTTTCCCAGTAGGTAGTCTGACCTTTCTCTCTTGCTAACTTTAGGATTTTTTCTTTCATGCTTACTTTGTGGTGGCAGATTACTACGTGTCTTATGGATGGTCTTTTCATGTGATACCTTGTGGAGGTTCTTTGAATCTCTTGCACTTGAATGGTCACCTCTTTAACAAGATCTGGGGTTTTTTTGGATGCCTTCAGTTTCCCTTTCTGCTTCAGGATACCAGTGAGGTGTAGATTTGACTTCTTAACTTAGTCTGACATCTCTCAAAGACTTTGTTCATTCTTTTTCAGCTTTTTATCTATGTTTTTGACAGACTGCATTAGTTTTGGTCTTCAGGCTCTAATACTCTTTCCTCTGTCTGATTGATTCTGCTCCTTAGGCTTGTTACTATGTTTTCAACTTCTAGGATATAGTTCTTCATTTTTGGTATTTCAAAATGGGTCTTTTTTTAAAAAGTTGACCAACTCTGTTTGTTTTTATTTTCTGTACAACTTTGGTGACTTTGCTTCTAGTTCTTGTGGTTCTTGCTATTCATTTTTACCTATCCAATCTCTAAATTCTGTGACTGTCAACTGGGACAAGTTGTTCTGTGGGACTTTCATTGTTTGTGTACTGATAGCTGCATTTTGGGGTGCTGTCTCTTCAAGATGCTGAGGATTTCCTGTGGTTTTCTTTTTTTATTTTTCCTCACTTGTGGAGAGCAACTCTTTCCTCTCTATCTTTTCTTTTTGGTTTTATTGCTCTGAAGTTAGTTAATGTCCCTCTGTTCTAGGGTTCTTTCTGCCATTCAATATAGATCACTAAGTGAGAGAGAGAAACACTCGCTTCTGCTCTGTGCACTACTCTGGAAAAGGCACCTCTGCTGCAGAGTTTTTCCTGTGGTTAGTCCAGTCAAGTTGGTGTTCAGACCCACTGCAAGTACTGTGAAGGGAACACATAGGGCGATGTGCCTCCTCTCTACTGGTTTGTGGCTGCAGCCCAGCCCAGTTACCCTCCCACTGGGAATAAATTCAGGTTTCTTTCATGTCACTTCCTCCCTGTTGTAGTCTGAGCTCAGCACTTGAAAGAGAGTGCTCCCTGCCAAGGAGTGTGGGGAGGGGATCCACCCCATGAGCATGCAGGAATTGCTAGTTATCCTTCCTGATTTGGGGGTGGGGTTGTCTGCCAGCTACTAATGGCGGGCACCAGCCAAGTCCAATCTGCAGGCAAGCTTTCCTGGCCCCCTGTACTCTGCTGGTGAAAGACAAATGCTTGGAAGCTCGAGTGCATGTTTACTTCCTGTGCTGCTTGAGATCAGGTTGCCCACCACTGTACTGTAATCAGGATTCTTCCCACATGGGACCAACTACTCGAATGTGACTGGAAGGGGAAGAACCTACCCAGAGTGTGTCAGGATCACTCATCCTCTCTTGTTCACAGGGCAGAACTTCATTTTCTATGAAAGCCTCATATGTAACAGGGGATGGGGTACCCAAAATCCTTCATCTTCCATCACAGCACTTTGTTTACTGCTCTCTATGTGTTCACAGGCACCTCCACTAGGTGCAGGATGTTTCACCTGTCCAAAACTGTTCAGGGTGCCTGCATCTAACATCGATTGTTCTCTACTCTGTGCCCCCTCCGTGAGAGAAGCGTTGGTCTGCTGCTCTATGGTGGCCATCTTGAATACTTCAAGTGATTCAATATCAAATCTAAGTAAAGTGTGGTAAGTTTAAGGTACATAGTATAAACCCTACAGTCACAAGTAAAAACATATTTCAAAGAAATATAACTAAAATATTTTATTTCAAATAAATAAAATAAAAATATATTTAATTAGTTTGTAAGGAAGAACATAGAAAGGAAAAACATGAGAAAATTAAGAACTGAATATACGTTGTAAGCCTGTATACATCCATACCAATAATTACATTCAAGGTAAATAGATCGACTAAACCTTCCAGTAAAATGACAGGGATTGGCCTGGCTCAGCTTGTAATCCCAGCACTTTGGGAGGCTGAGGCATGTAGATTGCCTGAGCCTGAGGGTTCAAGACCAGCCCAGGCAACTTGGGAAGACCTCATCTCTACAACAAATCAAAAATTACCCGGGTGTAGTAGCACACACTTGTAGTTTCGGCTGCTTGGAAGGCTGAGGTAGGAGGATCACCGGAGGCTAGCAAGTCAACACTGGGGTGGCCATGAGTGTGCCGCTGCACTCCAGCCTGGGCAATGGAGTGAAACTCTAACTAATAAATAAATAAATAAATAAATAAATAAATAAATAAGACAGGGATTTTCAAGTTAAATATATGTGTGTATAGCATATATTTATATTCTAACACCAGTACAATAAAAGTAAAAGTATAAAAATACAATGAAATTATTAGCATAAGACAGCTGGAGTGGCTACATAAATATCAGAAAGAAACTTTAACACAAAGAAAATAAATGAGGCAGAAACAGAAGCTTTGTAATAACAAACAAGTAATACATTAGAAGCATATGAAATTATAAATATAAATAAGCTTAAAAACTGAGGAATTGACTGCACAATGACATGAGGAAACATTTTGAGGCGAAGAATATGGTTATATTATCATTGAAGTGTAGTTACATTGTTACATACATCATCAAAACTTATTCAACTAGTCACTTAAAATTGATAAATGTTAGTGTTTAAAATTTATACCTTAATCAAAAAGAAAGTATAAAGTTAATGATATGTATAGGTATGCAAGGTATCCTTAAATGTATACCCTAGAAGCAGTTAGTTTTCATCTGAAGTATCCTAATCAGAAATCCACAGTCTAGGGGATATTCGTTAGTGTTTTCTGGATCCTGATTAGGAATCCACACATCTTACGTGACTAAAGCAAGTGCTTTTAAAATTTTATCCAAATATGCATCCAAGTGTTCATTATTTAGCATAAAGGCTGTTAGAAAAAAACAAATTATAGGAAAATTAATCACATTCAAAAAAGACTCAGTAGGAACCTCTGCCCTGACTTGAACAAGGTGTAAGAATGTGGCAACACCTATGTCAGTATAACACCTATGAAGAAGCACCTGAATGATTTGTTCTCCATGAAGAGAGAACTCTGTCATTGCTCCACCCAGAAAATTGGTTAATCATGCCACCAGAATATTTGTTGTATCCTCCTCAGAATGAACTTTTCATGCAAAGTACTTGTTGGAATGTCTAAAATGTTACTATGTTGGTTTTTCTGACAGCTTCCTAGTAATAGCTGCCTTGTTGCAGAATTCAGGTTAAGACTATCAATCATTGTTACATGCCACTTGATAGTGAAGTTACCAGGGAGAGGCATATGTCCCACACCATCTCTAATTATAAGAAGCTATTAATATTGTGACTAGCCAGATGGGTTTAAATCAGTTCACAGCAGCACCCTATTTTGTCCAGAAGACTTCATGTTCCTTTTTTGCTGCTACAACTCAAGTAGTTTAAACTAGATAAGTTTCTCATATCAAATAAATTCCCAGAACGAAGAATTCAATTCAATTTTTCTGACTTCTTCAATAAGAGTTCTCTTTCTTCTGTCTCCATCTTACAAAGGCAGTTCACCCAAGCAGTTTATGGAAACAATTAATATTGATATTTTAGATGTTTGTCAATAATTACAATATTAAATTCTGATAACATGTTTTATGAACAGCATGTTTACAAGCAATAATGTTGAAGCAGGAATTCCCAAAGGACATTTATTTATCTTGATCTTGGTTGCATGTAAGTAAAGTTTTATTAGAGCATGATCACACCCATTCATAGATAACATTCATAGTTATTTATGGCTGCTTTTACACTATAATGACAGATTTGAGTAGTTGAGGCAGATATAGAGCTCTTATAACCTGCAAAGCTTAAAACATTATCTATCTGACCCTTCTACAGGAGTTTGCTGATCTATGCACTAAAACACTGTTTATTCTAAGTTAGTAATTCCCAAAGGTGCCTACATAAGAATTATCTTTAACTTCTACTTTTATATTTACAAATTCCTCCCTTTTAGAGTCTTTTTCCTACTTTTTTTAGTGCTTTGTTTATTTATTCTAAGATTTTCTCATCATTGAATAACTACATTTAAGGAGTTAGATATTCCTCCGCTTACTATTTCAGTTATGTTCTATAATTTTGTATGTATACTTCTTTCTAAATAACATGTAAATTTATATGGATTCCCTCTTTAGCCTAAGATTTGTTTAGAAAGGTGTTTTTGAGGATTCTAAGTAGATAGAACTTTCATATATTTTCATTACTGATTTGTTATATCATCATATTTGAATCAGAGAATGTAACCTTTATGGTTTTCAACTCCTGGAGATTAGTAGATATTTTGTAGTTTAACATGTGGTCAATATCTGAAACTTTTCCATGTGTATTTAAAAATAATCAGTATGCTGTTTTCAAGTACGAGGTCATTTATATATACATTTCTCTTTGAGATCAAATTTGTTAATTGTGTTAGCCAAATATTTTATAGTCTTACATATTTTCTTCTATTAGAATTGCCATTTTATGAGAAGTATGCTAAAATCTCATAATTGTTGACGCCAATTTTCTCTTATTTTTCTTTCTTCCTCCTTCATTTCCCTCTTTTTTTCTCTATCTAACTTTATTAATAGCAAAACGATGTTGCTAGTAATATAAATGACCAACATTGAACCAAAAGCTAAGAACAAATCCAGTTCACATTAAAATAAAAGAATGGAAGACTTTAGGAAGGAATCTCTTCAAGATTAAAAAAATGAAATATACAGATTATTTGAAGTGTTTGACTATATTGAGAGAAGTCTTACAGTTCTGTCAGAGTGCTATAAAAATAATTAATAATACATACACTGAACACTAGCCAAAATAGATTGGTCAAATATTCAAAACGATAGTTATTAACTCAAGAAAAAAAATAAAAGACTGGATAAGAAATGTGCCCATAAGATATGTTATGACTCAGCTTGAACAGTTCGACAGAATCATAAGAAAAATATTGAATATTGATTTAACTAAAACCATGGAATAAAAAGTTTAAACAAAGAGAATATTTTACAAGGGGAGTAAGTATAGGAAAGCTAAATTCCCATAATCCATATTAAAGAGTTAATAGATTATACCTATTTTTAAAACAACAACAATAGATAAATGATAAATTGTAGCTTAAGCATGGCATTGAGAAATATGGAGGTAAACTCAAAAAAAAAGTTAAAGGAGTTTAAAGTGGTTGCCACTGGTAAGCAGAGCTTAGGTGTCAAGGGGCTGGAAATTAGTTGGAAAAGATTGAAAAAGATACTGTTTCTTTTGTTTAATTACAAGCCTTATGCTATTATTTGATTTCTAAAACCACATATATAGGCATCACCAAGATGGTAAAATAGAAGGTAACCTGTTAATACCTTCCCCACAACAACAAAAATTCTGCACCCGTCCAGTTAATTCTCTTTGAAGGAACCTCAGGATTCAGGTAAGAGTTTTTGAAATGCTGATGGGGCCCAAGACAATGGAGTATTGTTTTAAGAGAGCAAACTGACACCCAGCAGCGTACATCTGCTTGGGGCTAATGAGGTAGGCTCTTCAGTCTCCATCCCACAGCAGATTACAAGTTTCTCAGTCTCAGCCCAAGCCACTCATGCTACCATTGAGGAATTATCTGACCTGTGTAGGATCTTCCCAAAAGATGTACACCCTCCAAGTCAACAAGACTGAGTTCACAAGCCTTCATTCCACAGCAGATCCTAAGGGGGACCAATCTCAGCTTCAGCTACTTTCACTAACAGTCAGGAAACTATCCCATCTGTGCTGAGATCCACTAGGAGATACATACCTGTCTGGGTCAACAAGACTAGCTCTCCAACCTCATCCCACAACAGATCCCAAGAGGGCCCAGTTTCAGCTCTGGCACTTTGTGCTGCAACCAAGAAACCATCCTATCCATGCAGGAACTTGCTAGCTAATACTCATCACTCTGAGCAAAGGCAAGAAACTCCAACTTCTGTCTCACAACATATCCCAAGGAGGCTCAGTCTCCATTCCAGTCCATTATTTTGCAGTCAGGGACCTATCCCATCTGTACAAGACCTTACTGGGAAACATATAATCATCTGAGCCAATGTAGCAGGCACACAAACTTCCATTCCACAGAAGATCTCAGAGGAGGGGACAACTCAGCTCTGGTTCCTCCTATTGCAGGCAAGGATCTACCATAGTTTCCAGGAACTTTGTAAATGATACACACCCATGTGAGCCAATAAGATGGACTCACCAGCTTCCTTCCTATAGCAGATACCAAGGAAGCCCAGCTTTAACTCCAATCCTTCTTTTTTACATTTAGGGACCTACTGCAAAACATGCTTGCCTGGACCACCAGGACAATATTCTAGACCCAGGTCCCTGGCTAGCATTTCCGCACAGTCCCACCACCCCTCTTAGATGTTCCCTAGGTTCATTTGGTCCAGAAAGCCATGTCAACCTCAGAGTCTCCATGAGACTTCTGGCAAGGTTGAGTGTAGAGCATCCTCTAGAGTTCAGATGGCTGCAGTGGTCACAGGCTCAGAAAACACAATAGTAAATCTGCTTATTATCACCAGAAGGCCTTCTGAAGTAAGACAGGCACAAACAAAACCAGAATGCAAAGACTACATTACATAGCTAATCCCTCAATATGCAGACACTATCACACATCCACAAGCATCAAGAACATTCAGGGAAATATTACTTCACCAAATGGACAAATTAAGTTGCCAGAGATAGACCATAAAGTGATGGTGATGTGTGATCTCTCAGGAAAAAAACTCAAAATAGCTGTTTTTAAGGAGGTTCAATGGGTTTCCAGAAAAATAGAGAATTAACTCAAAAATTTATCAGAGAACTTCAACAGAGAGACTTAAATAATTTGTAAAAACTAAACAGAAATCCTGGAGATAAAAAATACATAATAATTAAAATGAAAACTGCAAAAGAGAGCATCAACAGCAGAATTCATCAAACAAAAAAAAATCAGTGAGCTTGAAGGCAAATTATTTGAAAATACACAGTCAGAAAAGAAGAAAAGAAAAACAAATAACAAGGAATGAAGAAAGATTATGAGATCAATGGGACATCAAAACAGCAAATATGTGGGTTACTGGAGTTAAAGAAGGAACTGAGAAAAACAAAGTGGTAGAAAATCTATTCAAAGACTTTGTAATAGAAAATGTTTAAATCCTGAAGACAAAAATAATAGGTACAGAAAGGTCAAAGGTCATGAAGCAGATTCAACACAAATAAAAATACCCCAAGAAATTATAATCAAATGCTCAAAAGTCAAAGGTAAAGAGAGCATTCTGAAAGCAATAAGAGAAAAGAGGTAAGCCAGGCTCAGTGGCTCAGCCTGTAATCCCGTGCCTTGGGAGGCTGAGGTGAGTGAATTGCCTGAGCCTGTGGGTTCGAGACCCATCTGGGCAACTTGGTGAGACCTCATCTCTACAATACATCAAAAAACTAACCAGTGTGGTAGCGTGCGCCTGTAGTTCCAGCTACTTGGAAGGCTGAGGCGGAAGGATCGCCAGAACCCAGCAGGTCGAGGCTGCAGTGGCCGGGAGCAGCCACTGCACTCCAGTCTGGGCGACAGAGTGAGACTCCAACTCAAAAAAAAAATAAATAAATAAAGAGAAAAGGGGTAAATAACATAGTGAAATCTAACATATCTGGCAGCACACTTTTCAGCAAAAATCTTACAGGAAGTAAAGTGATACAGTCAGAGGGCTGAAGTAAAACAAAAACCCTATCAACTAAGAATAGTCTAACCAGCAAAGCTGTTCTTCAGAAATGAAGGAGAGATAAAGTCTTTCACAAACAAAACCTGGAGAAATTTCTTGCTATAAAACTTGTCCAACAAGAAATGCTTAAAGAAAGCTTTTCAAATTGAAAGAAAAGAATACTAATGTAATTGTTACTCTAATATTGTAATTGTGGTATGTAAATCATTTATGTCTTTACTAAAAAGGCTAAAAACATAAAACTATTAAAATAATAATAAGTACAATAATTTGTAAAGAGATAAACAATATAAAAAATACAAAATGTGACATCAAAAATTTTAAATATGGGGAAGAAGGGAGTTCATGTGTACAGTATTTTGTCAGTAACTTGTTCCTTTTCTATTTTTTGTGATAAAAATTAAGTTGGTTTCAGTTTTAAATAACTTGTTATGGTTATAGGATGTTTTATGTGAGCTTCATGGTTTCTACAAAGCAAAAACAATAAAAATGAAAAGTAATGATTAAAACATACAACCAGAGAAACTCACGTAACCACAACAGAAGATAGTAAGAAACAAAGAAAGAGAGGAGTTAGAAACAACTAGAAAATAGGTAACAAAATAGCAGTTGTAAATCCTTACCCATCACTAATAACACGGAATATAAATGGACTATACTCTCCAGTTAAAACTTAGAGTGGTTAAATGGATTTTTTAAAAGATCCAATGAAACGCTGCCGACAAAAACTCATTTCACCCATATAGACACACATAGACTGAAAGGAAGGAAAAGCAAAGGAAGGAAAAAAGATATTCTATACAAATGAAAATCAAAAAATGTAGGAATAAATATCCTTATATCATTTTTTTAAAGACTTTAAGTTAAAAACTATAAAAAGGAATGAAGAAGGTCATTCTATAAGGATAAAGAGTTCAATTCAGCAAGAGAATATAGTAATAGACACCTAACATTAGAGAAACCAAATATATTAAGCAAATATTAACAAAGCAAAAGGGAGAAGTCAAATACAACACAAAAATCGTGGGAAACTTCAACACCTCACTTTCAGCAAAGAACAGATGATTCAGGCATAAAATCAACAAAGAAACTTCAGAGTTAAACTATTTAAAAAATGGGCCTAACAAACATTTACAGAACATTTTATCCAACTGCTACAAAATGCACAGTTCTCTCTTCAGCACATAGAAGATTCTCTAGAATAAACCATATGTTAGGCCACAAAACAAGTCTCAAGAAATTAAAAAAAGTCAAGGTCATATCAAATATCTTTTCCGAAATCAAAGGAATAAAACTAGAAATCAATAAAAGGAACTTTGAAAACTATACAAACATATTTAAATCAAACAACAAGCTCTGGAATGACCAATGGATCAATGAAGAAAGTAAGAATAACTTAAATTCTTTTTAAATGAATAGATATGAAACATAACACACCGGAACCTATGGGATACAACAAAAGCAGTGTCACAAGGAAAGTTTATAGCAATAGAGGGCCACGTAAAAAAATCAAAATCATATAAACAACTTAATGATGTACCTCAAGAAACCAGAAAAGCAAGAACAAGCGAAACCCAAAATTAGTAGAAGAAAAGAAATAATAATGATCAGAGCAGAATTAAACACAGTTAAAACTTTTAAAAATCAACCAAACAAAAATATTTTTAAAGATAAGCTAAATTGACACACATGTAGATAGACTAAGAACAAAAGAAAGGAAATCCAAATAAATAAATTCAGAGCTGGAAAAGGAAGCATTACAACTGATACCACAAAAATATAGGAATCTTTAGAGACTACTATGAATAATTATATATCAACAAATTGGAAAGCCTAAAAATAAATATGCATACATTCTTAGACATGCACAACCTACCAAGATTGAACCATAAAATAATAAAAGCCCAAGCAGACCAATAATATAGAGACCTAAGTAGTAATTCAAAATCTCCTTTCACAGAAAAGCACAAGATCTAATAGCTTCATTGCTGAATTCTTTCAAACATTTAAAGAAGAGCTAATATCACTGGGTGCGGTGGCTCACATCTATAATCCCAGAACTTGGGAGGCAGAGGCAAGAGGATTGCCTGAGTCCAGGGTTGCAAGACCAGCCGGGGCAATTGTTGAGACTTCATCTCTGCAATAAATCAAAAAATTAACTGAGCATGGTGGCACATACCTGTAGTTCCAGCTACTTGGAAGGCTAAGGCAGAAGGATCACCTGAGTCCAGCAGGTTGAGGATGCAGTGGCCATGACTGTGAGACTGTACTCCAGCCTGGGCAACAGAGTGAGACTCCAACTGAAAAAAAAGGGGGGGGAGCAAATACCGATTCTACTCAAACTATTCCAAAAAAAGAGAAGAGGAGCTAATATTTCCAAACTCATTCTATAAAGCCAGCATTACTTGGATGCCAAACCAGATAAGAGCACAGCAACCAACAAAAATGTAGGGCAATATCCCTGATGAACATGGATGCAAAAATTTTCAACAAAATGCTAGTAAACCAAATTCAACACACATTTAAAAGAACACTCTGAGACTGGCTATGGTGGCTCACATTCATCATCCTAGCACTTTGGGAAGCCAAGGTGGGAGGATCAATTGAGCCCAGGAGTTTGAGACCAGCCTAGGCAACATAGCAAGACCTTGTCTTTACAGAAAATACAAAAATAAGCTGGGCGTGGTGGCACATGTCTATAGTCCCAGCTACAAAGGAGGCTGAGACAGACGGATTGCCTGAATTCAGAAAGTGAAGGCTGTAGAGAGCTATGAGTGTGCCACTGCACTCCAGCCTAGGCAACAGATTGAGACCCCCAAATCAAGAAAAAATAATGGCCACTCACCATGATCATGTGAAATTCATCCTAGAGATACAATTCAGCACATACAAATCTATAAATATGATCATCACATCAACAAAATCAAAGACAAAAACCATATGATCATTTCAATCGATGCTGAAAAGCATTTCATAAATTCAGCATCCCTTTGTGATAAAAACTTTCAACAAACTGGGTATAAAGGCAACATTCCTTAACAAGATACAGGCCATATATGACAAACCCAAAACTAATATCAAATTGAACACAGAAAAAGTAAAAAAGCCTTTTTACTAAGATCTGGAACACGGCAAGGATACCCACTTTCACAACTTCTATTCTACATAGTACTGGAAGTCCTATCCAGAGCAATGAGGCAGGAGAAAGAAATAAAGAGAATCAAAATTAGAAAGGAAATGCCAAAGCATCCTTGTTTTCAGACATCATAATCTTTTATTTAGAAAAATTTAAGTACGCCACCAAAAAACTCTTAGAATGGATAAATGAATTTATTAAAGTTGCAGAATAAAAAAAAATCAATATACAACATTAGTAGTGTTTCCACATGCTAACAGAAATCATTCTGAAAAAGAAATCAAGAAGGCAATCCCAATCACAATAGTTACAAAAAATACCTAGAAATAAATTTAAAAGTGAAATATCTTTACAAGATAAACTATAAAAAACTGATGAAAGAAATTGAAGAAGACACACAAAAATGGAAACATCTCATGTACATAATTTGGAAGAATTACTATTGTTAATATTTCCATACTATTCAAAGCAATCTACAGATTAAACACAATCACTATCAAAATAACAATGACACTCTTTACAGAAATAGAAAAGAAAATACTAAAATTTATATGGAACCACAAAAGACCCTGAATGGCCAAAGTAATCCTGAGGAAAAAAAAAACAAAGCTGGAGGCATCAAACCACCTGATTTTAAATTATACAACAAAGTAATAGTAACCAAAACAGTATGGTACTGGCATAAAACCAGACACAAACACCAATGGAACTCAATAAGGAACCAAAACTATTACAGCCACCTCATTTTTTATAAGGGCACCAAGATCATGGGGAAAGGAAAGTCTCTTTAATAAATGGTGCTGGGAAAACTGAATATTCATAAGCATAAAAGAAAGAAACTAGATTTCCATATTTCACCATATACAAAAATCAACTCAAAATTAATTAAAGATCTAATTCAAAATAGCTGAAGGAGAGGGATTAGAATGTTCCTACATTAAAAAGGGGTGGATATTTGAGGTGATGAATGTCCCAAAAACCCTGGCTGGATCACTACACATGTATATGCATGTATAAAAATATCACATGTACCCCTAATATGTACAACTGTCATGTGTCAATAAAAAGTATTAAAAAATAAATAATAATAATAATAAAAGATCTAAATATAAGAACTAAAACTTAAACTACGAGAAGAAAATATTGGAAAAATATTGCAGGATATTTGTCTTGGCAAAAATTTTTTTCTGCATGCCTGTAGTAGTTCCAGTACTTGGAAGGCTGAGGCGGGAGGATGCGGTGGCTGCGATCATGTCACTGTACTCCAGTCTAAGCAACAGAGCGAGACTCCAAGTAAAAAAAAAAAAAAACAAAAAACAAACAGAAAACACAATAATGTATTATATATGTCAAAATATCTAGAAGACTTATAAAGTTGCCAACACAAGGAATTAAAAAAAATTTAAACCACATACAAATATTGCTTGGTAAAAACACAATTTTAATATTTAAAATAATTTTAGAGAGTTGAGAAAGAAGAACTAATTATTTTATGACACCAGGAAATGCCAGTGATGCATGCTTTTAATTATAACCAATGTAATAAAGTAACTACCACCATCCCACACCACATATCAAATTATAAATTATAACATCTATCAAATTATAAAATATCAAATTATAAAATAAATATCAAATTATAAAATAAAACATAGCTAACAAGCCAGGCACGGTGGCTCGTGCCTATAATCCCATCACTCTGGGAGGCCAAGGCAGGAGAATTGCTTGAGCCTAGAGGTTTGAAATTAGCCTAGGTAACATAGAGAGACTCGTCTCTACAAAAAATCAGAAAGTAAGCAAGGCTTAATGGTGCATGCCTGTAGTTCTAGCTACTCAGGAGACTGAGGCAGAAAGATAATCTGAAGCCAGGTGCAGTGGCTCATGCCTGTAATCCCAGCACTTTGGAAGGCGGAGGTGAAAGGATTGCCTGAGTCCACAAGTTTGAGGCCAGCCTGGACAATCTGGTAAGACCTCGTCTCTACAATAAATTAAAAAATTAGCTGGGTGTGGTGGCACATGCCTGTAGTTCCAGCTACTTGGGAGGCTGAGGCGGAAGCATCGCCTGAGCCCAATAGGTCAAGGCTGTGGTGGTCGTGAGTGTGCCACTACGCTCCAGCCTGGTGACAAAGTGAGATCACCAGCTCAAAAAAACAAAACATATATATATATTTTTTTTTTAATTTATTTATTTATAAAACAATACAAAGGGAAATATCAAAAATGTTAAGAGCAGCGAATGTACAACTTTATACAAATAGACTTAAGAACATAAATGAAATAGATAATTTTCTAGGAAACATACCAGCCACAATTGACTCAAATTATAATAGAAATTCTGAATAGTTTCCAAATCATATAAGATGTTCAAAATTTAGTCAAATATTTGCCCTTAAAATATCTTATGACTCATATTATAGCTTTACAGATGAGGTCAACCAAACCTGCAAAAAACAGACAACTCTTTTGTTGATTACCACATTTCCTTAATTTTATGTACAAAAGTATGTGTATATTTTTCCCATTCTAACATCTCTGAAATCAGGTAGAATTTTACAGCCAATAGCACTTTATAATGGCCATTGGATAAGCAAATCATGATATATATCTGTCATTATCTACATATGTATAAACCTGGTCGTAACTACTTATATTGTTGTTATGTCAGATATATACACTGTTTGACAAAAGCCTCAGTCCTTAGAAGAAGGAAATTCAGCCAGGCTCGGTGACTCGGTGAGATTAGCCTAGGTAACATAGAGAGACTCGTATCTACAAAAAATCAGAAAGTAAGCAAGGCATAATGGTGCATGCCTGTAGTTCTAGCTACTCAGGAGACTGAGGCAGAAAGATAATCTGAAGCCAGGTGCAGTGGCTCATGCCTGTAATCCCAGCACTTTGGGAGGCGGAGGTGAAAGGATTGCCTGAGCCCGAGGGTTCGAGACCCGCCCGGGCAATTTGGCGAGACCTCATCTCTACAATAAATCAAAAAATCAGCCGGGAGTGATAGCGCATGCCTGTAATTCCGGCTACTCGGAAGGCTGAGGCGGAAGGATCGCCGGAGCCCAGCAGGTCGAGGCTGCCGTGGCCAGGAGCGTGCCACGGCACTCCAGTCTGGGCGACAGAGCGAGACTCCAACTCAAAAAAAAAAAAAAAAAGACAAATATTTTATGTCTATACTATTTAAACAAAGTATACAATCAAAAATTATCTCAGTGGAGAATTATACCACGATCCAGTCTGGAAAAACAATATTTTAGAGATGCCATTTCTCACTAAATTAAACTAAAATACAGTGCAATTACAAACATAATTTCAACAGGATGTTTTATGTAACTTAACAAACTGATTTTATATTTGTCTTAAAAAACAAAAATACATAAGAATTATTTTTTTAAGGTGGGCAAAAAAGACCAATAAAAGATTGCTCTATCAGATATTAAAATAGCCTCCAATACTAAAAGATATTACAGTCATTAAGATGGACAAATATATTAATGAGATAGAATGAGAGCCATGACATTTAATAGAGAAAAAAGTAACAGTTCAAATTATAAAAGAAATGAAGGACTATGCATTGACACTGGGATAATTTACTCTATATTAGGAAAAAATAAAGTTCACATTCTAATTGATACTATACAAGATAAATAAATTCCATATGGATTAGATAACTATGTCAATTATGTAATTGAATACTATGCTAAATTTTAAGAAGAAAATGTAGGAAGATATTTTTATCATAGGATAAGGTAGAACTTTTAGCAAAATTCAAATCAAGAATCCATAAAAATTTACTTTTTAATTATGTAATCAATAGATTGTATAATGAATTATTTAATTATATTGTTAATTAATAGGTGCTGTGAATTAAGAAGGAAAGTGACAGATTGAAAGAAATGTTTGCAGTATATATGACAAGGAATTTATAGCTAGAATACATGAAAAAAAATTCTTAAGGAGCAGGTAATGAACCTATTATGAAGAAGGGATCGGAAATGAGTGATTATGCTACTCAGAGGAAGAATTACAACTACAAAAATAAAAATATATACAATCTCACTACTTATCAATAAAAGCAATCTTAAAAGAATAGTAGGTTTTCTTGTCCAGTTTTACAATAATGTCCAGTTTTGCTTGAAGTTTGAAAAAAATATAGTTTCCTTGGAGAAACATGTATCAGTTGCTAGCCAAATATAAAATATGCACACTTTTGGACCCAGCATATGTGTGCATACAAAGAGGTAAAGACAAAGATGTTTATTTCTGCATTATCTTTAATTGCAAAAAGTTGGAAATAATCTAAGTGTTCATCAGTTGTTAAATAACAATATAGCTATATTATGCAATAGTTAAAAGAAATAAAGTAAGCATATATGCACTGATATGGAAAGGCTTCCGGGGCATATTGTTAGATGAGAAAAAAAAAAAGAAGTAGCAAAAATTTTTTATGGTATGTTCTCAATAAGGTAACCAAACTAATTTGTAAGTACATATAGATGCAAAGCCATAAGGAACGGATTGTAAACATTCACATCAAACTGATGACAATGATTACTTCAGGAAGGAGGGTGAGAGGGGAGTGGAATGTGAATGGAGTTCTTGAATATTTTACTTTCTGTACTTGTGAATGACGTGACTCATTCCCAATGGGAATGTATTCGTACATTACTTGTGTAATTTTTTAGACACAGTAAAATTTTTAAATACTAAATAAAACTGGGTAATGAGAAGGCATAGGCCAGGGGACTGCTGTTTCTCATTATAGGCCTTTAAATAATATTTGATTTTTAAAAGCATGCACATGCTTTAATTTGATGGGAAAAAAGTAAAAGTTTAGAAAATGCATTTAAATATATGCTTTTACTCAAGGCCTCAGAGCAATAAGAGGCAGAGGTGGCCTTTGAATCAAGGTTGTGTTATTAGTTTATAAAGAAAGAAAGAAAAAAATGTATAATCTAGTAATGCATTATAATTAAATGCTATTTTGGCTTTTACCTATATTAAGGGAAAGATGATTATGGTTCTATAATGATCTATATAATAACCTATAAATAGTAATCTATTTGAAACATTTTAAGTAAGGTCTTTATCTATAAAATGAGTTGGGATGTTTTATTTCTTAGTCCTTTAAATTTGCACTAAAAACTGGTGCAGTTAGGGTTAGCTTGATGTCATCCTGCCTCGGTTAATTTTCAAGAATGATTCTTTAGCATGATTTGTTAGCAGCTGTCTACTTTAAACATACTGTCTACTAATTTATATTTCACTTTGAGTCCATCAGATTTAGATCAGAAAAAGGAATGACTATCTGTTTTCGTTCTGGGTTTGTATATTTTTCTACGTATGAGGACATTCTTGTTTCTACATATCTTTATTTACAGATCAGCATGTGTTCTTGGGAGTCCCTGAATATACGGCCACATGGTTTTCATTTTCCATCTTTATAAAAATGTTTTGTTTTCTTTTAGTTTCTGTACTATGGACAAATAGTTAATGACAGATTCCCATTTTTATTTTTACAATGCATGAAACAAGTTTATTCTTACCATTAAAATTAAAATACATGAAAAAGAAAAAAACTTTATAAATTTTACCTTCAAATAAAATATATTTTTTATTATTTTAAAGTCCTTAAAAGGCAAAAGAAGTTACAAATGAATGTTTTAAAACACCGTGCACTCATTGACTGGGAAACTACCGAGTTATATTTACTGGAGCTAACTGTTTAAGGATTTAAGGGGATATTGAGAGGCTTAAAAACCATGTCTAATATTTTGTGATCACATACGATGTGTCAAGCTTTTTTATATGGATTGTCTCATCGACCCTTAAAGCAATATTCTGAAGTAAGTACTACTATTATCCCATTTTAAGGATCACAAAACTGAGGCTCAAAGAGGTTTTAAAAATTACTCAAAATCACATATTTAAGCCGGGCTCGGTGGCTCAGCCTGTAATCCTGCGCCTTTGGGAGGCTGAGGTGAGTGGATTGCCTGAGCCCGCGGGTTCAAGACCCACCTGGGCAGGCGAGACCTCATCTCTACAATAAATGAAAAAAAATTAGCCAGGCGTGGTAGCGCGTACCTGTAATTCTGGCTACTCGGAAGGCTGAGGCGGAAGGATCACCAGAGCCCAGCAGGTCGAGGCTGCGGTGGCCGGGAGCAGCTACTGCACTCCAGTCTGGGGGACAAAGTGAGACTCTAACTCAAAAAAAAAAAAAAAAAAAAAAAAAAAAATCACACATTTAGGAAGTAGTAAAGCCAGTATTTGACTGCTCAACCTAATCTCACAAACACAATTTTATCCAACTTTAGATTCAGATACCAGAGAATCCCACGGCAGCCAAAGGTGAGAAACTTGCATTATGAATTCTCTATAGTACTCGTCACACCACTACCATTACTTATAAGCGAGTGAAATGACAAAAAATTAATACTCAATGCCTTTGCCTCCACCAACCTCAAGTAAGTGCTCAGAGGGTCCTATTGAAGTTGTTGCAGACAAATGTTTGGGAAGCATATTCTGAATTTTATCTTTAGATATCATATTTGAAATTGTTTTTATTAGAATGCTTGCCGACATTTAACCATCAGCCTATATTGTAGGATAAGAAAGAGAAAATTGCATTTAATTAGTGCCAAGAAAGTATCCTCTTTATAATTATCCAAAGGATAATTTTCTGAGAGGTTCCAGTATCTTAAAAGTAGGCTCCTCTTAGAAAAAGAGGAGTTGCTTACATCTTATTAGATAATGTGATAAATTGATTTGATTAGCTTTTCTTCCTGTTCTTTGACATCTGAAAAGCTTAGAGTCAAATCATCATCTCACATCTCGCAATTGCTTAGGACATTTCCATGTGAGGATTTCATTCCCGGACCTATTATTTTCTACTCACTGAATGTCTTCAATATTTATTTTTATCCCTTTGTAGAAACCCAGACAACATTAAACTAAGCCATATATATATATATATATATATATATATATATATATATATATATATATATATACACATAGACACACACACACTTGTAACGAGGATGTACAAAGTATGTTAGCTTCACTCTCTGTGATGGTAAGGAATTAACAGTGATATTCAACCAGGAATGACTTGTTCCCACAGGAGACATATGGCTATGTCTGGAGATGGAGGGGTTTTTTACTAGAACCCAATGAATAAAGGTCAGGATGCTGCTAAACATACAGGACATTCCCCTACAAAAAAGAATTATCAATCCCCAAATGGCAACAATACCAAGAGTGAGAAACATTGGTTATAGCCACACTGATGAGGATGGAGCTAGTATTTTTTTTACTATTATTATAAAGATGTGGTATACAATTCAGGCTTAGGTATACAAACGTTGATTATGCAGGTACCCTTGTTGATGAGGTGTGCCCCTCCCTCCCCTGGCAGTTTCCCTCAACTGCCAATCCCACCGCCCCCTTCCCTAGCAGTTTCTCACTACTGCCAATCCCTTTCTTATAGTATTATAATTGTTCAAGGTACGCTTATGAGTGAGAACATATGGTACTTTGTTCTTTGTTTCTGTGATAGATCACTGGGTATGATCGACTCGAAATCCATCGAAATTGCCGTGAAATCCATATGTTTGTCCTTCTTTATGGCTTCAAAGTATTCCACTGTGTATATGTACCATTTTTTTAATCCAGTGATGGAGCTAGTATTAACAGGGAGAAATTTACAGTGAACCTGTCCAAGGCCTGTGATGCTAGGATGGCTATAGAATTTCTATAAAGGAGTGGTTAAGGGATGATTTTCTGATTGGAAGTAGAAATTTGGAGCTCAGTTTGCTTAACACTTTTGTAAAGTTAAGTAAATATTAATTGTGTATATCAAAGAATAAAATGGGACTTTAAAGCTCCCCCAATACCAGCCTAGGAGTAGCACTTCTGAAGCAGGATGTTAAACCAGTCATGAATTTGGATTTTTAATTTCTTGGGATGGTTCAGAGCGGGAAGGAAGAGAGTATCATTTCTAATACTCTCCCACTCTAATATTTTTGTGTTTATATGTGGTTCTATCAGTTGAGAGTAAAACAAAGTAAAGCCTAGGAACATGTGTGGGGGGAGGGTAATTTACTTGGATGTGTAATTCTTGAATACAGTCGGTTCTGAAAAAAATTATCCTGGAAGGGTGATGAAACTGGGAATACAGGTAATTCCATTGCTGAGGAACAAATGTAGGGAAAAAAGTTGTGTTAATTGTTCTTCCTGCTGCAGACTTACATGGATAAAACCTTTGGTGACTGTAACCTACAGTAATTTCAGAACGTTTGAGGTGCTACACATTTACCTATTATTTACAGAGAACAATGTAGTTCAATGTAGGAGGTTTTAAAAATTGTTTCGCCATGTTTAATACCTTAGAAGAAGGACTATTTTTTAAAAATTAGAAGAGACCCAGGCAGGGCATGGTGGTTCACCCCTATAATCCCAGCACTCTGGGAGGCTAAAGAGGTAGGATTGCTTGAACCCAGGAGTTTGAGACTAGCCTAGGCAAAAATAGCAAGACCTCATCTCCACAGGGAAAAAAATCAAAAAATTAGCTGGGCATGGTGGTGTGTACCCGTAATCCCAGTTACTTGGGAGGCTGAGGTGGAAGTATCAGTATCACTTGAGCCCAGGAGGTGAAAGCTGCAGTGATCTGTGATGATGCCACTGCACTCTACCCTGAGTAACAGAGTGAGACCTCAAAATCCCCTCCTCCAAAAAAAGAAGAAGAGAACCAATGCAGTGTTAGAGAATGGGTATACATCTCATGAGGAGCAATCTTTACCATCTCCCTGTCTGCAGCATTAGTTGTGGACTCAATCTTTGGACCAGGGCTTTATTTAGAACGTGAAATGCTTAGCAGAGAAATTCTTATGAGAAACTTGAAGTGTTCAGTACTCAATCCAAAGACAACAGAACAATAGTCATTGTCTTTGCCACTTGTACCTAAATCTCTTCTCAAAGTGAAATATTGAATGAGGACTTAGAGAAAACTCTGGACCGGTGTCAAAATGCACAGAGCACAAGTCATCTCATATGACTACACAGGTTACTCAATCCACAAGCACACTGACAGAGGTAGCAAGTAAAAGGTGAAATCCTCAGTCCTTCCTCCATTTGATGGACCATGCACCTTGGCAGGGGCCTGTGTCTGCGGGGAGAGGGCCCTTCCAATCCAGATAAAGGCACCATATGCCATTAGGTGATAGAGGTGTCTTTAAAAAAAACTGATTTTAGCATAGTGTTGTGAGTTCTTATTCTAAATCACAATAGTGTAAATTCCTAATATTGTCCAACCAACAAACTTGATGCAAGTTTGAGAAACAGATAGTAAATTTAACTAGAAAATGTTCTGGGTGCAAAAATCATAGCCGAAAATTGTTTCTAAATACTAGAAAGTCAAAAGACAAGTTAAGGACATGAAGGGAAAGATTTTGAAAGAAAGAAACAAATAACTTGGCTAAGTCCTGCTTCAGCCCTTGAGGCAATAATTAAATTTAAAGATAGGCGCCCACATTATGTGACCCAGGAGGTTATCGATTTGGATATCATACATTCTATTTTTGAGAGAAATGAATGATACATAAACAAACCGATCCTCGGGGCTTGTTGTAAAAAGCAACTTTCAGGCATGTCATTGGGTCAGTACATCTCACATCTGCTACACAAAGAGAATTGGGATTTACAACAATGAGCATATGAGGCTGAGTCACCAAAGAGTAACAGCTTTTTATTCAACCTAGCTTGGATTTTGTTATTCCCATCAACTCCCAGGTCCATGGCAATAATCTCAGAGTAAGATATACGCCAATTTGACATTAACAAGAGAGTTAATGACCATAGCCATTTTGCAGAATATATAGCACAGATCATTAAAGGTCAGAATAATGTCTAACGATTATAACCTTATTATTAGAACGTTTTCCAATTAAAATAATTCTAATTACTGATTTTTTCCTATTTCAAAAACTTATACATATTCTTCAGAAAGCATCATAGCAATTTAAGAAAAACTTTATTAAATGAAAGTTATAGTGAAATATTGAAATCATATTTTCTGGCTTAATTTGAATAAAAGTTCGAGTTACTTTTAAGCCATTACACAGCAAATTCATATTCTCCCTGTGTTTATGTCCTTATGAACAAGCAGAAAATTTAGATCACACAGTCACCTAGCTCTCTATTTGCATTCTTGATTGGCATGATGAGAGCTGCAACGCAATTTGTGAATATCATGTATTACATGAGACGAAGGAGGAATCTACCCAAACCTGCAGGATGTGGTAGGCAATCAAGCAGCATAAAGGAAATGAATTGCAAGTCCTTTGAGAATGGAATCATTATGAGCTTAATAAGCATCATTCTCAGCTATATCTATTTTAGTGGTGTTAGTATGATGTTCATTGTTGCATATGAGATGTTTTGATAGCTTTAGATTTACCAAGATAATAAATATTTGAGTGACATCTGAATCATCGTAAGGGTTTGTCATGGTGCTGTCTTTTCAATTGTCCATCTCCTGTGCATGGACAAAGGAGTATATTTCTGAGCTAAGCAAGGGGCAAAAAGAAAAATCAACATAATTAAATGCAAAGAGTGTCGGTGAAATTATAGAATGTCAGAGCTGACGAGAACTTTCACTATCAGCCAGTCTACTGTTTCTGCAAATATTCTACCCAAGTGCTCCTATGGTAAAGAAAAAAATATTATGTATTCTCCTCAGCCTGGGAGTATAGTCCTCAGAGGACAGTCGTGTATTTGAAACATATTTTGAAATGGCCTACTTAATGCTAAAGTGTACTTAATCTCTGAGTCTCAATTTCCTCATCTGAAAAATGGAGATTAAATAATGTTTACCCCACAAATCGATTTTAAGACTAAATGAGACTTATGTATGAAACACTGACCATAGTACTAACCATATAGTAAGTGCCGAATTAAGGGTCAATATTTGTATTTATAATAAAGAAAAAAACTAATTTGTTTGCCTCTTGTGAAAAATAAGGACAAGAGTGGGGCATGGGGATTGATTTAAAATACTGGCAAGTGGGAATAGTGATAGATTCAAGGGACTTGACTCATACAAGGCCCATACAAGGTTACAGTGAGAAGTGACCTGGGATATCAGTTATCCAGCAACTTAAACTGTAGCACATGTATCCCTAGCAATGTGCTGGAAATAACTTGAAACCAGAGGATAAGCCTGGAACGCTTTTTGGACCAGCAAGTTTATTAGCTACTTAGGGAGAGGAAATGGTTATCAAAATAAATACACATATATTGCGAAGTAAAATACAGATTTTTCCATGAATCTTTAGACCAAAAACACGAATTTTCAAAGACGCATCTCACACCCTACCCTTGGGAGTTGAATTTATACTGTTTGGCAGTTAGGGATACTTCAGTTGGGAAGTAAGAAATATCTAGAAGCCAGGCTCGGTGGCTCAGCCTGTAATCCCGCACTTTGGGAGGCTGAGGTGAGTGGATTGCCTGAGCCCGCGGATTCGAGACCCGCCTGGGCAACTTGGCGAGACCTCATCTCTACAATAAAATCAAAAAATTAGCCAGGCGTGGTAGCGCACACCTGTAGTTCCAGCTGCTTGGAAGGGTGAGGCGGAAGGATCGCCGGAGCCCAGCAGGTCAAGGCTGCGGTGGCCGGGAGCGGCCACTGCACTCCAGTCTGCGTGACAGAGTGAGATGCCAACTAAAAAAAAACAACAAAAAAAAGAAATATCTAGAAGATCATTTATAAAACCATTATCTTTCTATCTGATTTCTTATAGGCTCATTCAGAAAAAAAAAATCCTCTGAAGCACAAATCTGATTGTTCTTATTTGAAGTTTTTTCTCAGCTCTTAGACCAGTGTTTACAAGACAGTGGAATCGTTGGATCACGAATGTCTGCACACATAGTTGAGGAGAAGAATGGGAGAATAGAGTAATGCATTTTGTTTCTTCTCTCTTGTATCTAGAATCTCAGTAATAGTACAAAATAGAGTCACACAAAAGTAAAATAAATAGGGAAACTCTGATGTGGATCTGAGGCATGTCAACCTGGACATCTCAGATTAAAAAAAGAAAAAAAAGAGAGGTGAATATCCATGAGGATAGGTATCCCAAATCACACCTCTACTTCATCCCTACAGTGTCTTCCCCAAAGCAGAAATTTACTTAAGATGTCGGGTCATTTTTTTCCTTTCAGCATGTTTGAGTTCCTTGTAGATCCTAGATGTTAGGCCTTTGTCAGATATACAGTTGGCAAATATTTTCTCCCATTCTGTAGGTTGTCTCCCTGCTCTCTTGATGGTTTTTCTTGCTTTGCAGAAGCTCGTTAGTTTGATGAGGTCCCACCTGTCTATCTTATTTCTTAAGGTATGGGCGTTTAGGGTTCTGAATAGGAATTGTTTGCCAGTTCCAATTTCCATAAGGACATCTCCTGCGTTTTCTAAGATTCTTATAGTTTGAGGTTTTACATTTAGGTCTTTGATCCATTTTGAGTTAATTTTTGCATATGGTGATAGGTAGGGGTCCTGTTTCAATCTTCTGCAAGCTATCAGCCAGTTTTCCCAGCACCACTTACTGAATAGGTTCTTCTCTCCTCAGTGTTTGTTGTTGGAGGCTTTGTCAAAGATGAGTTGGTTGAGAAATTGAGGCTTTGCTTCCGGAATCTCTATCCTGTTCCATTGGTCTATGTGCCTGTTCTTGTACCAATCCCAGGCTGTTTTAATTACTGTAGCCTTATAGTAAAGTTTGAAGTCTGGAAATGTGATACCTCCTGCTTTGTTTTTTTTGTTTGTTTGTTTGGTTTTTTGAATTGGAGTCTCACTCTGTCGCCCAGACTGGAGTGCAGTGGCCGCTCCCAGCCACTGCAGCCCCAACCTGCTGGGCTCCGGCAATCCTTCCGCCTCAACCTTCCAAGGAGCTGGAATTACAGGCATGCGTTACCACGCCCGGCTGATTTTTTGATTTATTGTAGAGATGAGGTCTCGCTGCCCAGGCGGGTCTCGAATCTGCAGGCTCAGGCAATCCACTCATCTCTGCCTCCCAAAGGCGCAGGATTACAGGCTGAGCCACCGAGCCTGGCTGTTTCTTTTGCTAAGGATTGTTTTAGCTATTCGTGGTCATTTATGTTTCCATATGAATTTCTGGATTGCCATTTCTATGTTGGTAACTTAATGGGTGTTGCATTCAATCTGTAGATTGCCGTTGGTAGGATGGACATTTCAACAATGTTGATTCTTCCTATCCATAAACATGGAATATTTTTCCATTAAAAAGTGGGCAAAAGACATGAATAGACACTTCTCTAAAGAAGATATAGAGGCAGTCAACAGACACATGAAAAATTGCTCAGCTTCACTCATCATCAGAGAAATGCAAATCAAAACCACATATAGATACCACCTAAAGCTAGTAAGAATGGCCATCATTAACAAAACAAACAACCAATGTTTGCAAGGATGTGGAGAAAAAAGAACGCTTCTACACTGCTGGTGGGAATGCAAACAAGTGCAACCTCTTTGGAAGACAGTGGCAATTTCTGAAAGAACTAGAAATTGACCTTCCATATGACCCAGCAATTCCCCTGTTGGGAATATACCTGGAGGAACTCAAGTCATTCTACAAAAAAGATATCTACACACGTATGTTTGTTGCAGCTCTATTCACACTAGCAAAAACATGGAACCAGCCATGTTGCCTATCGAAGCTGGACTGGATTAAAAAAAAATGTGATAATTATACACAATGGAATATTATGCAGCCATAAAGAAGGACAAACATAAGGACTTCACAGCAATTTGGATGGATTTAGAGTCGATCATATTCGGTGATCTATCACAGAACCAAAGAACAGAGTACCATATGTTCTCACTCATAAGCGAACCTTGAGCAATTATAATGATACTATAAGAAAGGTATTGGCAATAGTGGGAAACTGCCAGGGGAGAGGGGTTGGGATTGGCAGTTGAGGGAAACTGCCAGGGGAGGGAGGGTCATACCTCATCAACAAGGGTACCTGCATAATCAACATTTGTATACCTAACACTGAATTGTACCCCACATCCTTAAAATAAAAATAAATAAATAAATAAATAGATAAATTTTAAAAAAGATATCAGGCCGTTAATGTTACTCATGTAAAAACCATCACATGTCAGAGAAGAAAAGCCATTGTCTCTCCCTGGATCCCAGGCAATGCCTTTCCTAGTAGTAAAGGTAACCCAGTCATCATCAGATTTGTGTAGCCCCAAAAGAAATATGTTTAGTTTGCCAAACCTCAAGAAAAGAGTGTGTGTACATGTGCATGCAAGTATGTGAGGCAGTGTCTGTGTATATGTATATTACTGAGATTTTTTTTTATTAAGACCATTTAAAGTCCTTCTATTTTGGTAGCCATGTGACCTTATGTAAGTTACTTAACTTTCCTTGAGTCTTGGTTTCCTTATTTGTAAAAATGGGATAATAATGCATGCCTTGCTGATTATATCAACTTTTCAGTGTTGTTTTGAGAAAGAAAATCAAAATTGGATAATGTCTGTAAAGTGATATATATTATTTAAATGATACATGTGCTAGAGGAAATATTATCATATATATATATATACTATATAAGTAACAGAATTAAGGTGAGCTCAGTGGCTAAGCCTGTAATCCCAGTACTTTGGGAGGCTGGGGTGAGTGGATTGCCTGAGCCTGCGGGTTCAAGACACACCTGGGCAACTTGGCGGGACCTCATCTCTACAATAAAATCAAAAAAATTAGCCAGGCATGGTAGCGCATGCCTGTAGTTCCAGCTACTTGGAAGGCTGAGGCGGAAGGATCGCCAGAGCCCAGCAGGTCAAGGCTGCGGTGGCCGGGAGCGTGCCACTGCACTCCAGTCTGGGCGACGGAGTGAGACTCCAAGTCAAAATAAATAAGTAAATAAATAAGTAGCAGAATTAACAGCAATAAGGTATACTGGCAGATCATTTATCCCTGATCTGTGGTTATTGTTTTAGTTAACAGAGCCAACAAAAACATTAATTGAAATTGAAAAGATTACATTCCAAGAATAAAATGTCATTCTTATCTATTTATTCATATACCTTGGAATGTAGTCTCAAGCATCTAAGATTCCATGAGGGTGGGAGGCTAATTTCCTCTTTACACTTGTATATGTACCTCCCCTACCAAGGGACAGAAGACACTGACAAGACTGCTGCTCTATAGGAGGCAAAAGTCCAATCCAGGGTTCTCACTACAGACTGACATCCGGCAGCTTGTTAACTACATATTTCCATCAGTGGGATGAATCCCGTTGTCTTTTTGGATGACAATCTCCCTTTCAATGCATAGATGTCTTATTTTGTTATGCATTCGTTAGCAACCCAGCTACTTACTGTGTTCTGACACTTCCACTTCCTTACTAGTATTGAAGCTTAAGAAGGAAAGAAAGAAAAGCTTGTCCTTGAACAATCATGGATCTTGCTGAACTTGAGTTGTTTCCCTTAAGTTTTATCATCAAATAATTTTAATAAAAATTATATTGACTAGAAATATATAGAAACAGCATACCTTTCTTATGGTTGCTTATTATTTAAAGACTCCCCACCCAGGCAAATTGGCGAGACCTTGTCTCTACAATAAATTAAAAATAAATTAGCCGGACGTGGTAGTGCATGCCTGTAGTTCCGGCTACCTGGAAGGCTGAGGTGGAAGGATCACTGGAGCCCAGCAGGTTGAGGCTGCAGTGGCCAGGAGTGTGCCACTGTACTCCAGTCTGGGTGACAGAGTGAGACTCCAACTCAAAAAAAAAAAAAAAAAAAAAAGATCCATCACATCAGAATAGAATCGCTTCTGTCTTTGGAGCACAAATCAAAGGACAATCTAGCAAACGCACTCAGAGTAGACTTTATAGATATCCTTGCGCAAGGAAGTTGCATTTGGTTAGATGGAGTTATCCTGAAGTTCCTGATTACATACCTCATAGAGCTCTTTTCAACATAGAAAAGTCTGAGATGGCACTCCACTCCCGGCCCCCAAAAAGCTAGAGTGAAACTTTGAGGAAACGGAGGCTCACTTATTTTCTTTCTTTGGGCAACAAATGTGAAACTATGCCTCATTGTCTAAAACATTTTATTAGACAGTGGCATATACAAATATTACCCCACAAATTTGTTACAGAAAGATAAGTTTTACAACAAAACACTCCAGGTATGAGATTGAATTTGAAATAATAGATATATAACTAAAAGGAAAATGCTTATCTTTGGGAGTGTCAGACAAGAGGTAGAGATGAGGCAAATGCTGATGCAGAAGAATGTTGAGCATGTAAGGGGTCAGTCATAACGTCATCATGTTTTTAACTTGAATTTTAGAATGGATAGAGAATAGGATGAAATACGGTAGTAGTATAGTCCTGAAACACTGAGTCCTAGATTTAAAGCAAAAGAATTGTGGGCCATAGAGGTATTACTAATTTCCCTCAGACATCACTTCGGCAAGGTGACTAATTTTTAATATTTCATTGATTTTATTGTATGTACACCAAACTACTCTTTTATGTGAATACTACTCATATACCTTTTGTGTGTGTGTGTGTTGGAGTCTCACTGTGTCGCCCAGACTGGAGTGCAGTGGCACACTCCGGGTCACCGCAGAATCAACCTGCTGGGTTCCGGCGATCCTTCCACCTCAGCCTTCCAAGTAGCCGGAACTACAGGCGCGCGCTACCACGCCCGGCTAATTTTTTATTTATTGTAGAGAGAGGTCTCACCAAATTACCTAGGTGAGTTAAACCCGTGGGCTCAGGCAATCCACTCGCCTCGGCCTCCCAGAGTGCTGGGATTATAGACTGAGCCACCAAGCCCGGCCTTACTCATATATCTTAATGCTGTGGACCATGTTGTTCTGTTCACTTGCACATAGAAAATACTCCAATGTCATGATGTGCACAGAATTTTGAAAATAATAAAAGGAAAAGCACATGTTACTATATTAGATTTCTATTGCTAAGTAACAGATTATCACAAATTTAGTGACTTAAACTCTTCTAGGTTTCCATAGGTCACAGGTCCAGGTGTGGTTTAGCTAGCTTCATTATTTAGGGTTTCACAAGGCTGAAATCTAGGTGTCTGCTGGAACTGAAATCTCATTTGAGGCTTGAGGTCCTCTTCAAAATTTATTGGTTATTGGAGAATTCAGTTCCTTGTGGTTGTAAGTGAAGACCTCTGATCCTAGAGGAGCCCCACTATTTTTCCTGCAGTGTGGCCCTCTTTACAACATAGCAGTTTAATTCCTCTAAGCAGCAGGGAAGTAATGCTCTGGCTTCAAACCTCTATCTCCAGGGAAGTCCTAGACATTCTTTAAAGGGCTCATCTGGTTAGGTCAGGCCCACCCAGAATAATCCTTCTTTTCATTATTTCAAAGTCAAATTATTTGAAACTGTACTAACATCTGCACAATTCTTTCACATTTGCTATAGAACATATCCTAATCACAGGAGTGAAAACCTTTCATTTTCACAAGTCCTGCCCATATTCAAGGACAGGAGATTCCACATAATGTGTCCTTTAAGGGTCAGAATTCTGCGTACGACAGCTAGTTATATGGAAATTTTTCTTTTCCCCTACTTTTTTCTTTGCTTATACTAAATGATTTGGAAAATGTTAATTATAAAGTTTATAATGAGAACCGAGATCTTTTGAGAATTTCTTCTTAATTTTTTTAAAATACAATTTTAAAACCACTCCCACAATTGTTTTGGTCCCATACCACTTCCTTTGGTTTCTTCTAGGGAGATTTAGAACATCCAGTATTATTTTTGTGTGCTGTATATACTGATGCTTTTTTAGTTTCTATGTCATTAGATATTGGTGCTAAGCCCTGTGAAGCTATTTCTTTCACATCTTGCTTACAGATAAACACACACGCACATACATACACAGGCACATGCAGAGTCAGTGGCGATTGTAAAGCAGCAGGCTGTACAATAGTTCAGAAGATCACATCTAGATTCATCATAGACCTGAAAGTAGATTCCAATTTTCTAGCTAAGTAACTTCAGTTCAGACAATGTTTCTTTCTGAATTTTAGTATCTCTAACTGTAAAATAGGAATAAATAAGCTAATCTCCCAGAATTGATATGAGGAATAAATGTGATACCAAGGAAAACTCCTAACATGCCACTTGTCATATAACACATGGAAGTTATTTCTATTTTAGTAGTATTATAATGTTTATTGTTATTATATGAAAATATCATTCAGAGAAAGCTCACAATTTAAGAAGAGCAACTGCCCTTGTTTGGAGTAACCTGGGGGGAAGGCAAATGATGGAAAAGATGACTAGACATAAAATGAGAGTCTTCTTTACTCCTTACATAATGTATGGCCAGCATCCTGACTCCCTGACACACATAAACACACACATCATTTATGTTTAATGATAGAGTGATTGGGTACTTAAGACATTTGTGTCACTGATTGAAGAGTTTGTTCTTATCATCATAAATGTCAAGATCCTGATTTTTTTCCTCAACAAACCTTTATTTTTTTTACCTGTCTTAGGCCAAGGAGAAAGGAAGCATGTGGGACAAAAAAGCAGAGTGAAAAGAACAGAAAGATGGATTTTTTTCCCAGTCCGTCCAAACTCTAAGATATTTCCTTGCTTTAACTGCAGTGTTCTTTGGTTGCTTTATTTACCCTGTTGAATTACATAATAAAAGTCCTCATGGTGAGCTCTGTTGCAGGGGGAGCTGCTCATTAGTTCATGCAAGGTCACGGGTATTTGTTTCTAATTTACATGGCGGATATTGCAAAGACTTCTCAAATTTGATGGAGACGTCAAATAACAGTAATCATCAGATGACTAGAGAACTAGTGAAAGAAACGAAACTTGAATTTGCTTTTGACCATTTTCATGGCCATTTTTATTATTTCATGCACATGTACCCCCGATATGACTCTCTGAGATCACAGCGGTAAACAAAACAATTTTAAAACACATTGAGAAATATTCTTGTACTGTTGTCCCTTGTATGAGGAACGGGCCAAGAAGAACTGGATATAGACTCTCCCTTTCCATAGAATCAAGGAAATGTTCCTAAGAAATGAAATGAATTCCAGTTCCCTAGTGAGTGACAGAATTCCTTCACTTAATTTAATAAGTGAGAAACATTCATCCCATCTTCCTACATGAATGGCTCTGTGTTTTAGGGTTTCATTATGAAAATCACTGTTTCTCATGGCCTCTCAGATATGTGATAATATGGAATTCTATGACATTCATTATAAACGTACAAACTGATTCTCACCCCTGGGAGAAAGCCTAAACGGATTTTCTGAGTTTACAACTTTTAGAAAGAAAAGTTAAGCTGGTAGGCAACCTTGAATCGCATCAGGCATTATCCTACACCAAAAAGAATGCTAAGAATTGTACAGCACTTACTAGCTTAGAGAGTTCTTCTTTCTGCTCCTCAAACTCACACTGGATGAAAATAAGTTCACTGTCTCCCCCCCATATCTAAGCAGCTTCCTGTTTAGATGAGTTTACAAATCTTCCCTCATCACATCAAGTGAAAAAGTATCTTTGTTTTTAACTTCAAGAACAGATTGCAACATAACACCCAGCCAGAATGGGCCTTTTGTTACACAGCACTATGTTTAAGCCTCTTGAAAATCAGATGTATTCCTTGAGAAGCAGTCAAAAATCTTCTAGGTAATCAATAGCATATCATCTACTTTTCCAGCCAAGAAGAGTGGGGTAGAGTGAGGGATGAGGAAATGATCCAGAAGAGTCATAGAACATGACATTATCTAGTCCAACTCCATTTAATGAGACCCAGAGAAAGGAAATGACATAGTTAAGGTCATGCATCAAGTTAGAGGAAGAGAGATAGCAATAAAAAATTAATGATGGGGCAGGAGGGGCACACCTCATCAAAAAGGGTACCTACATAATGAACATTTGTATACCTGACCCTGAATTGTATCCCACATTTTTAAAATAAAAATTAAAACCAGGCTTGGTGGCTCAGTCTGTAATCCCAGCGCCTTGGGAGGCTGAGGTGAGTGGATTACCTGACCCCGCGGGTTCGAGATCCGCCTGGCCAACTTGGCGAGACCTCATCTCTACAATAAATCAAAAAATTAGCTGGGTGTGGTAGCATGAGCCTGCAGTCTCTGCTACTTGGAAGGCTGAGGCAGAAGGATCGCCGGAGCCCAGCAGGTCGAGGCTGCAGTGGCCGGAAGTGGCCACTGCACTCCAGTCTGGGTGACGGAAGTGAGACTCCAACTCAAAAAATAATTAATTAATTAATTAAATCCCTTTAAGCTCTCAAAAAACAAAAATTAATGACAAAAATAATAGATAACATTTTTGAGCACTTATCACATGCTAAGTACTATTTAAGTACTTTAAGTACAGTAAGTAAAGTAAGTAAAAGCTTGTCATCTACTTTCTAATGATTTCTTCTTAAAAATATATCCAGGCTGGCCACAGTGGCTCACATCTGTAATCCTAGCACTTTGGGATGCTGAGGCAAGAGGATTGCCTAAGTCCAGGGGTTCTAGCCCAGCCTTGACAACTTGGTGAGACTTTAACTCTACAATAAATCAAAAAAATACTAAGCAGGCATGGTAGTGTATGTCTGTGGTTCCAGTTACTTGGAAGGTTGAGGCAGAAGGATCACCTAAGCCCAGCAGGTTGAGGCTACAGTGGATGTGAGCATGACAACGCACTCCAGCCTGAGCGACAGAGTGAGATTCTGACTCAAAAAAAGTATATACATATATATGTACAAAAAGTGTGTGTGTGTGTGTGTGTGTGTGTATCCAACAGTCAAGTGTTTTATATATACCAAAAATCAATATGTTACTATAATCAAAGTATGGGAGTTATATTTTTAACTTAAAGATTAAGAAAGAGTACAATATTTCCAAAATAACCAATGTCCCAATGAGATTTTGACATAACACTTTAATACTAGTTGTTGTTCTTGTTGTTATTATAACAGTAAGTCTTACCCACCATAAAAGAAGAGAGAGATTAAAATACTACAGAGTTTTCCCACCTCTCTCAATTCCTTCTCAACAATTGTCCCACTCCTCATAAGTAATCATTTTTAAGTTTCTTATGTGTCCTTCAAGAAGTATACTAGATACATGCAGGTATATGAATATATATATATATATTTTTATAAATAACTTGCGATGTACTCCTCAGATTCTATGCTTGATATTTATTTGATATAGCTCCATATCAACATATATAGATTATTCATTTGAGTGGCTGCTACGAGTATTCCATTGCATGAATACTTTGAGCTTTTTTTAAACAGCCCCTTTTGATGTACACTTATGATATTTCCAGTTTGTTAATTTTTTTGCTGTTATAAATAAATATATGCAATTTTTTATGTCCTCGATGATTTTATTTTTTTATTTTATTAAATCTTTTTTTTTTAGGTTGGAGTCTCACTCTGTCAACCAGGCTGCATTACTGTGGCAAATATATGTGATTTTTTTTTTGAGTCAGAGTCTCACTCTCTTGCCCAGGCTGGAGTGCAGTGGCACACTCACGGCCACCGCAGCCTTGAACTGCTGGGCTCAGGTGATCCTTCCACCTCAGCCTTCCAAGTAACTGGAACTACAGGCGTGCGCTACCATGCCCAGTTTATTTTTTTGATTTGTTGTAGAGACGAGGTCTCACCAAGTTGCCCATGCTAGTCTTGAACCCCTGAGCTCAGGCAATCCTCTCACCTCGGGCTCCCAAAGTGGTAGGATTATAGGCTTGAGCCACCACACCCGGTCAAATACAAATATATGCATTTTTAAAGAAAAATTACTAGAAGTGAAATTTAGAGGTCAAAGAGTATCTATTATATATATATGTATATATATATACTGCCAAATTATCTTATAAAAAGGCTATCCAGCTTACTCTCTGGCCAAGAATGTATGAGAGTGACCATTTTTCTACACCGTGATTAATACTATTAATCCAATTTCTTAATATTTGAAATTCTGATGAGGGGAAAAAATACTGCCTCAACATTTTTTTTTTTTTTGAGTTGGAGTCTCACTGTCGCCCAGACTGGAGTGCAATGATATGTTCCCGGCCACCGCAGCCTCGACCTACTGGGCTCCAGCGATCCTTCTGCCTCAGCCTTCCAAGTAGCTGGAACTACAGGCGCACACTACCATGCCCGGCTAAATTTTGATTTATTGTAGAGATGAGGTCTCACCAAGTTGCCCAGGCGGGTCTTGAATCCGCGGGCTCAGACAATCCACTCATCTCCGCCTCCCAAAGTGCTGGGATTACAGGCTGAGCCACTGAGCCCGGCTTTTTTTATTATTTATTGTAGAGATGAGGTCTTGCCAAGTTGCCCAGGTGGGTCTCGAACCCACGGGCTCAGGCAATCCACTCACTTCGGCCTTCCAAAGCACAGGATTACAGGCTGAGCCACCGAGCCCGCAACATTTTTTTTAATTGAATGTCTTTCATTATAAAGGAATTTGAACATCTTTTTTATCTTAATTGCCAATGCATAATTGTTTTTTCTATGAACTCACAGTTTATATGCTTTACCTAATGTCCTCAATTGGCTTCTCTTATTTTTTCATATTGATTTCTAGTAACTTTTTGTATATTCACAAAGTTATCCATCTGTTGTATGTGTTGCAAATATTTTTTCTATTTTGAAGAATTTTTTAAAATATTGTTAATTTTTTTATACAGAAATTTCAAATTTTTGCATAGTCAAAATTATCAACATTTAGATTGGTCTATTAATCCATCACTCTATCTATCTATCTTATCTATCTATCTATCTATTCTATTCTATTCTATCTACCTATCAAGTATCTATTTTAATGTCTTCCATTTTTATTTTTTTAGAGACATAGTTTTACTTTGTCACCCAGGCTGGAGTGCAGTGGTATGATCATAACTCACTGTAACCTCAAACTCCTGAGCTCAAGTGGCCCTCCTGCCTCAGGCTCCCAAATAGATGGGATTACAGGCATACAATACCATGTCCAGCTTTAAAAAAAAAAAAATTGTAGAGACAAGGTCTCACTATGTTGCATAGGCTGGTCTTGAACTCCTGAGCTCAAGCAGTCCTCTTGCATTGGACACCTAATACACTGGACTTACAGGTGTGAGGCACCATGCCTGGTATATCTTTTTAAATTACTCAGTCAAGTTAACTTCTTGAGAATGAGTAATTGGCTTATAAAGATGAATCAATTTATGAGTATGATTCATGAAATCTTTATTTTGAAAGTAAGAGATTTCTTTGTGGAGAAAAACATGATAAAACTTCCAAGAGACCTCACAATCATGACAGATTCTGAGTTTAGTACTGAAATTTCTATGTTAAATATTATTAAATTATAGTTCAGAGTTTAATAGCATATACTGTCAAGGGGAGAAACTCCATGTCTTTGTGTGCCACACATCATACTAGGCAATATTAAGCCCTCCCATATATATTATCAACTAATATTGTAAGATAGGTATGGTGGAGAAAGGCATGATTATGCTCATTTTTAAGATGGAGACATTGAGGCACAGAGGTTGAATAATTTGCTGAATGGTACACAGCTCTTTTTTTTTTTTTTTTTTTTGAGTTGGAGTCTCATTCTGTTGCCCAGACTGGAGTGCAGTGGCCACTCCTGGCCACCAGCCTCGACCTGCTGGGCTCCGGCGATCCTTCCGCCTCAGCCTTTGAGTAGCCGGAATTACAGGCATGCGCTACCACGCCTGGCTGATTTTTTAAAATTTATTTATTTATTGTAGAGATGAGGTCTCGCTGCCCAGGCGGGTCTTGAACCCGCGGGCTCAGGCAATCCACTCACCTCAGCCTCCCAAAGGTGCGAGATTACAGGCTGAGCCACCGAGCCCGGCTACACAGCTCTTAAGTAGCAGAGCCAGAACACAAAGTCACATTTTGCTGACTCCAAGTCTAATGGTCTTTCCAGCAGACTGCAATCAGTAAATATTTATTGAGTTATATTGCATTAAAAAAAACTGTGCTGCTGCTTAAACAAATCAAAGATGACACAAGCAAATGGAAAAATATTCCATGCTCATGGAAAAATATTCCATGCTCATGGATTGGAAGAGTGAACATTGTTAAGATGTCCATCCTACCCAAGGCAACCTACAGATTTAATGCAATACCCAATAAACGACCAGCAGCATTATTTTCAGACCTGGAAACGACAATACAGGTATTCACATGGAAACATAAACGACCACGAGTCACCAAAACAATCCTCAGGGGGAAAAAAAAAAAAGGAGGTATCACACTCCCAGACTTTAAACTTTATTTAAAAAGCTACAATAATCAAAACAGCCTGGTATTGGTACAAGAACAGGCACATAGACCAATGGAACAGGACAGAGATTCCAGAAGCAAAACCTCAATTTCTCAACCAACTCATCTTCGACAAAGCCTCCACCACCACTGACCGGGGAGAAGAGAACCTTTTCAGTAAATGGTGCTGGGAAAACTGGCTGACCACATGCAGAAGATTAAAACAAGACCCCTACCTATCACCATACACAAAAATCAACTCTAACTGGATCAAATACCTAAATGTAAAACCTCAAACTATAAGAACTAAGAAAATGCAGGAGACACTCTTATGGAAATTGGAACTGGTAACCAATTCTTATTCAGAATCATAAATGCCTATGCCTTAAGAAATAAGATAGACAAGTGGGACCTCATCAAACTGAAAAACTTCTGCAAAGCCAAAGAAACCATCAAGAGAGCAGGGAGACAGCCCACAGATTGGGGAAAAAATATTTGTTAACTGTGTGTCTTGACAAAGGTTTAACATCTAAGATCTACAATGAACTCAAACGTGCCAAAAAGAAGAAAAAAACAAATAGCCCCATTACAAAGTGGGCAAAAGATATTAATAGACAGTTCTCAAAAGAAGACATATGAGCAGAGCCAACAGTTACATGAAAAAATGCTCAGCCTCACTACTCATAAAAGAAATGCCAATTAAAACTACACTGAGACACCACCTAACTCCAGTTAGGATAGCCATCATCAATAACTCAAAAAACAACAGATGCTGGAGAGGATGAGGTGAAAAGGGAACACGTCTACACTATTGCTGGGAGTGTAAACTAGTACAACCTCTGTGGAAAACAGTGTGGCGATTCCTAAAAGATCTAAAAATTGACCTTCCATATGACCCCGTAATCCCCCTACTGGGAATATACCTGGAAAAAACTTTTAAAAAGATACTGCACACGTATATTTATTACAGCATTGTTCACAATAGCAAGAACATGGAACCAACTGTGCTGCCCTTCAAAAGAGGACTGGAAAAAAATTACGATACATATACACTATGTAATATTACACAGTCATGAATAAGAACAAAATCATGAGCTTCATAGCAACCTGGAGGGACTTAGAGTCTATAATACTGAGTGATCTTTCACAGAAACATAGAACTGAGTATCACATGTTCTCACTCATAAGCGGACCTTGAACAACTATCATAATATTATTAAAAAAGCATTGCCCGAAGTGGGAAACCCCAGGAGGGTGGTGGGGACAGGAAGACAGGATTGGCAGTAGTGGGAATCTGCCTGGGAAAGGGGGGAGCACACCTCTTCAACAAGGGTATCTGCATAATACCAAACTTAAATTGTACCCCCACATCTTTAAAATAAAAAAACCTAAAAGTTAAAAAAAAAAAAGAAACTGTGCTGGACAGAGACACAAAGATAAATTAAACAGGGTCTGCCCTTAATAAGCTTATAGTCTAATAGGAAAAATATACATATAAACAACAAATTATAAATACAAGCAGAAAAGTAAAATTAAAAAATGGATTTTAGCTTTGGGAACTGAGATAAAACTTCATAAAAAATAAATCATTAGCCCGGTGCAGTGGCTCTCGCCTTTAATCCCAGCACTTTGGGAGGCTGAGGAGAAAGGACTGCCCTGAACCCATGGTTCGAGACCAGCCTGGGCAACATGACGAGACCTCATCTCTACAATAAATCAAAGAAGTAGCTGGGCATGCCTGTAGTTTCAGCTACTTGGAATGCTGAGGTGGAAGGATCGCCTGAGCCCAACAGGTCGAGGCTGTGGTGGCCTTGAGCATGCCACTGCCCTCCAGCCTGGGTGACAGAGTGACTCAAAAAAATAAAAATAAAAAGAAATCATTTAAACCAGGTATTGGAGAATGTGTAGAGAGAGACCCAGTAAAGAAGAACTGAAAAATATAACAGTGAGCGCCCATAAAATGGAAGTCATAAAAAATTTTGTATTTATTCTTATATGTTTAAACTTTAGTTACTGCCAAAGTACTCTCCATTTGATATAATATACCTACTGAGACACTTTTTTCACTGCTCAAAACAGTTTTTGAACTCATCAATTTTGATGCCTTTTAGTGCTTCTGCCATTTTTTGTTTCACCTCTTCACATCAGTAAAACATTTTTCTTTGAGGATTTTTTTCATCCAAAGGAAAAAACAAACAAAAAAAGTCACTTGGGGCAAGATTGAATGAATAAGGATGGGGCACAGGGGTCATTCCGTTTTTTGGTCCCAAACTGCTGAATACCCAGCATGATGTGGGCATGAGCATTATCATGGTGGAAGAATCAATCACCTGTTTGCCACAACTCTGGTTGTTTCTTCTGCAAATTGTTGTGCAACCTTCTCAAAACTTCCAGGTAGAAACTCTGGTTGACTGATCCAGAAGAGCAAATCCTGAGTGTACTACAAGGGGCTCACCCTCCAAAAGACAATTCTGGTTTTTGTCAGGGTCCCCCCTTGTATATTCCAGACAAAAAGAACATAGCATGAGAAAAGACCCAGAGGTAATACATAACCAGACCAAAGGCTGAAGTACAAGAGCTTGGGCTGGTAAACAGGATATTCATTGCTCATTCAATGTCAGGAACTTTTTTTTAAAACATTTTACATGTTTTGTTAACTCATTTAATTCAGTATCAATTCATTCAAACCTTGAAATAATCCTTGGAGGCAAGATTATAATCTTCACCTTTTAGATCAGAAAATTGAGGCATAGAGAGGTTAAGTGAAACCCATGTTTCAACCTTGAGCAGTTTGGCTTCAGTGTCTGTGCCCTTAATCTTTGTTTTTATACTATCTACTTATGAACATGACCCCTTAAAAAGCAGAGAACTTTCTCTATCTGGAGGTAAGAGAAATGCAGCAGCAGAAGTAAGAATGGCTCACAGCTTGGGTGTGACTTAAGCAGGCGATGCTAAAGAGAGGCCACATGGAAAGCATAAGATGAACTAAAGGCAACACGTGTCACCAAAGACAAGACCCAAGATTTTAGCCAACTGAGAAATGGGGCCTTCAGTCCTACAAGCACAAGGAACTGAATTCGACCAACAACCTGAGAAAGAAATTTGTTCTTTCTCAGAGCTTCCAATAAGGAATAGCCCACCAACATTTTGACTTTGGCCTTGTGAGACCCTGATCTGAGAACCTAGTCAAACCCACCCAAACTTTTGATGTACGGAACTGTGAGTGATGTTGTTGCCGTGAGTGGTGGATGTTGTTTTAAGTCACCAAGTTTGTAGTAATTTGTTATGGCATCAATAGAAATCTAATACAACCAACAAGTTTTCTCTTCCCAATTTGTTTATATATTTCTGACACCACAGGGTTTCCATCCTCTCATCATCAAGTCTACCTCATTTGATCATATAATTTGTCTATTTGACTATAACCTTCTGGAAAATGTAACACCCATTGTTATCACCTAAGCCTGCTGATCAATTTTTTTTATCATCACTAAGAGTAGGATAAACCGGACATTGTGTACCTCCACATGGGATGTAATAGGAGACATACAGAAGTGTGCATGAAATAGCCCTGCCAAAAATGTCTATAAACTCTATCAAATAAAACGTTTAGTGCTAGTGTCAAGTGATTAGAAAATGTGGGGAATAGAGGAATAAGTTAAATGAAACCTAAGAAATCAATCAGATAATCTGGAATATAAGACAGGGCAAGTTACTTTTTTTCCTATTCAAATTATTTTATTTGTGGTGAATTAAAATTATTTGGGAAGAAAAATAAGAATAATGATAGCTAACATTTATTGAATAATAATTCTAGCTCCAGACATTGTGGAAAGCAGCCTCTATTGTTGTGTCAGTCCTTCAAAGAAGTATTGCAGATGTGAATCACTGGAGGTAGAAGCACGCCAGTGCTGAGGGAGGGGCACACAGAGGTGGAAATCCAGGTGAGCACCAATGGCAGCCCCTAAGTCACATTTTTTAAAAAGACAATAGATAGAAGTAATTGAGGAAAGATGCTCTAGTTTAAAAGAGATTTGAGAAATATTACAAAGAAATGTAGTGAACCTTCATTCATTGCTGCTTAAAACAAATGCCTCCAAAGCAGCCTGGGAAATTTAAATACGGACAGGACATTAGATGGTAAAAAAAATTCTTGTTAATTCGGTTAGGTATGATAATGCTATTATAAGAAAATGTGCATGTTAGAGACATGTACTTAAGTGTTTAGAGGTGAAATAACAGGGGATGTGAGATTTGCTTTACAATACCCCAGCAATAACAGCCAAAAAAAAATGAATAAAGCAAGTAGCAAACTGATGATAATTGTTTAATTTGAGAGGCGGGTGATATGTGGATGTTCATAATAGAATTCTTTCTACTTTTGCGTATGTTTACATTTTATATAATATGTATTTTTTAAATGTGATGCCTATGACTAAGGATTACATGGCAGTTTAGCTTATATTGGCAGAGTTAGCAGGGCCATCACCACCTCTGACCTGACAGTGGACCTGTATTAATGTGACCTACAAACTGCTTAGGTTTTGTTTTGTTTTGTTTTTTGAGTTGGGGTCTCACTCTGTTGCCCAGACTGGAGTGTAGTGGCCCCTCCCGGTCACCGCAGCCTCGACTTGCTGGGCTCCGGCGATCCTTCCACCTCAGCCTTCCAAGTAGCTGGAACTACAGGCGCACGCTATCACGCCCGGCTAATTTTTTTGATTTATTGTAGAGATGAGGTCTGGCCAAGTTGCCCAGGCAGATCTTGAACCCGCGGTAATTCACTCACTTCAGCCTTCCAAGGCGCGGGATTACAGGCTGAGCCAACCGAGCCCGGCTTGCTTAGTTTTTTTTAACAGCTGTACTACATTACTAACAGAACGGAAACAGTATTTTCCATTAAAACCAATAAGATCAGTATTTCAATCTAAACTTGTGCAATTATCTAAATTTTTAAAATTAATTTTTTTTTAAAATCAGAGTCTTACTCTCATGATCACAATCACAGCTCACCACAGCCTCAAACTCCCGGGCTCAGGCGATCCTCCCACCTCAGCCTCTCAAGTAGCTGGGACTACAGGCACACACCACCATGCCCACCGAATTTTTTATTTTATTTTTTCATAGTGACAAAGTCTCACTATGTTGCCTAGGCTGGTCTCAAACTCCTGGGCTCAAGCAATCCTCCTGCCTCGGCCTCTCACAATGCTAGGATTACAGGTATGAGCCACCGTGCCTGGCCTGAAATCTGTGAATTTAAATTAAGAATTTACATGTGTTTTGGTTAAATATGATCTCACTAATTTTAATGAATTGATCCAACCTGTCAAAATTTCTCTAATGTTGTGGTACAGCTTAAGAGCTTTGATTTTCAGATTTATCATATATGTAATTCTAACCATACTTTTTATGGCATCTTTCTAATTTTTGATGCATATTAGAATAAAATATGGTAAAGGAGAAAACTCTGTCAAACTTCACTAAATATTTTATCCAATAATTAACATTGTCTAGAGAAATATAATTAATGTCTTATATGTAGATTTGGAGATTGCAGTGTACTCTTACAATGTAATCAGATTTAAACCTCACATCTCACCTGTGAGTTGTATCATGGATGAGTGAACAAAGGCTCAAAGAAATTAAGGACAAACACCTTTTCTAGAGGCGACTGGACATTTGAAAAAAGAGGTGAAGACCGAAGATGTGCAAAGAGGATAGAAGTGTGTATCTGTATGAATAAAAGATTGCCTGAAGTGTAAATAAGCAATAGACAATGTAGAGATTCAGACATCTCAGGTAAAAAAAAAAAAAAAAAAAAAAAGGACTTGGTGGGGAAGAGATAGCATTTTTTTTTTTAAGCTAGCCAGCAGGGTTCACAGAAGATTCATAAATCAATTTTCCCATCTGTAAAATGGGGTTAAGATTCAGATTTGCAAGTTTCTTAATAGGACTAGATGAGATAATATATGCGAATCATGTGGCACAGTGCTTGGCCTGTAACACTCAACAAGTGTTACTTCACACTTCCATCCCTCAATTCCTTGAAACTTCCACTGTGCCAGAATCAGATACCCTTCTTTTTAAAGCTATTAACCAGTGATCCTCAACCTTTGTGGCACCAGAGATTGGTTTCATAGAAGACAATTTTTTCATGGAAGTAGAGAGGGGTGGATGGTTTGGGGATGACTCAAGTGCATAATATTTATTGTGCACTTTATTCATATTATTATTACATTGTAATATACAATGAGATAATTATACAACTCACCATTAAAGAAAAAGATGCATGGATGGAAGTGGTAACTAAAATGGATGGAAGTGGCTGGGTGAGCCATACAAGGACTAAACTATGTGTCAGATTCTGACTTAAAGCCTGCCACCAGATGTAGCTGTACAATTGAAGTACATCATCAACTCACTTACCACTCACTAATATGGCTTTGATATGAGTCTGCAAGCAATTGATTTATTATGGTCTCTGTGCAGTCAAAGCTCACTGCTAAGGTTTATCTGTATTTGCAGCTATTCCCCAGCACTAGTATCACTTTCTCCGCTTCACGTCAGATCATCAGGCATTAGATTCTCATACGGCATTTGCAACCTAGATCCCTCGCATGCAGTTCACAATAGGGCAAACACTCTTATGAGAATCTAATGCCACCACCAATCTGACAGAAAGCAGGGCTCAGGTAGTAACGTGAGTGACAGGGAGCAGCTGTAAATAAAGATGAAGCTTTGCTTGCTTGCCTACCACTCACCTTCTGCTGTGCAGCATGGTCCCTAACAGGCCACTGACCAGTATCAGTTCTTGGCCTGGGGTTTGGGGACCCCTGCTCTTAACCACTACACAGCCTGGAGTTCCCCTTTAGTTAGGTTTGTACCAAGGGGGCAAATTATTGGCGCTTGTGCTCTCTACCACACACCGTCTTCCTGTTCTGTAGTTCTCCATTTTTCTCTCATGACGGTTTTTCCTTGTCTCCCTTTGACCCCTTTCCTGTGGTGTGCATTGTTTGAAGATCTACAGAGCATATTCTTCAGGTGCCCTTTAATAATAATAATTTTGGAATGTCATGTTTACAGTGATTAAAGCTTTTGTTCTACCTATTTCTTCATTTGACTTTCATAATTACTCAGCAAAATAGGCACACCTGTGGCTTGATCCATCATTGAGCAAATAAGGAAACGGCACTCAAGAGGTACATGACGGCCAGACTCGGTGGCTCAGCCTGTAATCCCGCGCTTTGGGAGGCCGAGGTGAGTGAATTGCTTGAGCCCGCGGGTTTAAGACCAGCCTGGGCAACTTGGCGAGACCGCATCTCTACAATAAATCAAAAAAATTAGCCGGGCGTGATAGCGTGCACCTGTAGTTCCAGCTACTTGGAAGGCTGAGGTGGAAGGATCGCCAGGGCCCAGTAGGTAAAGGCTGCGGTGGCCGAGAGCGGCCACTGCACTCCAGTCTGGGCAACACAGGGAGACTCCAACTCAAAAAAAAAAAAAAAGAAAGTGATATCAAGGCCGGGCTCGGTGGCTCAGCCAGTAATCCCGCGCTTTGGGAGGCCGAGGTGAGTGAATTGCCTGAGCCCGCAGGTTTGAGACCCGCCTGGGCAACTTGGCGAGACCTCATCTCTACAATAAATCAAAAAAATTAGCCGGGCGTGATAGCGTGCGCCTGTAGTTCCAGTTACTTGGAAGGCTGAGGTGGAAGGATAGTCAATGACTTGGTGTATCCTCCTGTACTTAAACTACAACACCAAGTCATTGTGCTTCAAAAGCCGGAGACCAGCAGGTCGACGCTGCGGTGGCCGGGAGCGGCCACTGCACTCCAGTCTGGGCGACAGACTGAGACTCCAACTAAAAATAATAAAAATAAAAAAGAGGTACATGACTTGCCCAAAGTCACACAGCCAGTAAATGGCAGAACTGTACCAGAACCAAGGTTGTCTCACTCTAAATCCTGTACTTGAACTACAACACCAAGTCATTGACTGTGCTTCAAAAACAAAAAAAAGCACCACTAAAAGCTACAAAAAAGCATTATTTTCCCTAAATAATGCTGGTCATCTTCCTTGAGAAACATCCACATAATGAATTAGTTTTTTTTTTTTTTGAGTTGGAGTCTCATTCTGTCACCCAGACTGGAGTGCAGTGCAGTGGCCGCTCCCGGTCACCGCAGCTTCAACTTGCTGGGCTCCGGCGATCCTTCACCTCAGCCTTCCAAGTAGCCGGAATTACAGGCATGCGCTACCACGCCCGGCTGATTTTTTGATTTATTGTAGAGATGAGGTCTCGCTGCCCAGGCAGGTCTCGAACCCGCGGGCTCAAGCAATCCACTCACCTCAGCCTCCCAAAGGCGCGGGATTACAGGCTGAGTCACTGAGCCCAGCTATGAATTAGTTTTTTAAGCAAAGGTAAAGCTCATGTATTCCTACAGGAAAGTCACAAACACTTGAAGTGTAAAATGCAACTTCTCTACTTAATAGATGAATAATCATTTTGGAGAAAGCTACTTCCAGCATCTTTATATAAGGTCGCGAAAAAACTATGCTTATAAAAATGGTACTCTGAATATTTTTTTCTTCTTCCTTTGTACTATGTTACATTCTGCAGATTTTTTTCTTTAAGCCTGTCTCTGAAAACACCTCTACGGAAGTTAATGTCAGGAGTAAGATTTGCTTTCAAGATGTAAATAAAGTAGGACAGTCTTGGGTTCCTTAGGTCAGTTCATCAAGTATAAAATCCAATATCTTCTGACATAAAAATTCCGCCAGTGTATTCTTACATTTTAGTGGGAGAAATAAGAATGCAGTTACATGAAGCAACAGTTAATATTTTGCATTTATAATTTCTTTTGCTATAATAATTACTCTCTCATTAGAATTAAGTAACTCTGATGTTATTGCATATGGATATAGTATTTTTAAAACAAAGTATCTATATTAGTAAAGTACTTAGTTAAAAAAATAAGAAGACTTTTGTGAATATCATTGAGTTTTTCTGTCCAGGTTCAGTGGCTCAGACTGTAATCCCAGCATTTTAGGAGGCCGAGGTGAGTGGATTGCCTGAGCCCGGGGGGTTCAAGACCCACCTGACCAACTTGGCAAGACCTCGTCTCTACAATAAATCAAAAATTAGCCGGACGTGGTAGCACGCGCCTGTAGTTCTGGCTACTTGGAAGGCTGAGGTGGAAGAATTGCCGGAGTCCAGCAAGTCAAGCCTGCAGTGGCAGGGAGCATGCCACTGCACTCTGGTCTAGGCGACAGAGTAAGACTCCAACTCAAAAAAAAAAAAAAAAAAGAGTTTTCCTTGAAAGAATGGAATATGTGTTAAAGGAGCAAAAATATTTGTCCCAAACACTCCATTCAAAGTTTGTGGCAATGGGTAGTTTGATAAACCTCTCCTCATGAAAGAGAATAGAGTAAAAAAACTGACTCACATATGCATTAAAATTTTAATGTATGATGAAATTAGCACTTGAAATCAGTGGAAGAAAATTAGCTTTTCAGGAAATAATACAGGGGCAGCTGAGTGTTCATCTGAAAAAATAAAATAACCTGGACACGGTGGCTCATGCCTGTAATCCCAGAATTTTGGGAGGCAGAGGCAAGAAGATTGCCTGTGCTCAGGGGTTCAAGATCAGCTTCAGCAACATCACAAAACCTCTTCTATACAATAAATTAAAAAATTAGCTGGGTGTAGTGACACATGCCTATGGTTCCAGCTACTTGGAAGGCTAAGGTGGAAGGATCGCCTGAGCCCATCAGGTCGAGGCTGCAGTGGCCGTGAGCGTGCTACCGCACTCCAACCTGGACAACAGAGAGAGACTCCAACTAAAATAAATAAAATAAAATAATTTGATCTCTATCTCATATCATATGCAAAAATAAATTCCAGATGATTTAAAGAACTAAATACAAATAAAGAGCAAACAAATTGGAGCCAACAGAAATATCCATCAGTATAAAAATAGTTTAAAAAGCTGTGATACAATCATACAATAATACATCCACACAATGGAATATATAGCAGTTTAAATGAAACAGATTTGTTCTTTAAGAAACATAAAGAAATATATAGATCTACATGTAGCAACATGAAAAGTTATCCAAGGTATATTGCTAGATGAAGAAAGTTATTTACTAAAGAATATATAGAAAATAATTGGAAACCTGGGCTCGGTGGCTCAGCCTGTAATCCCGCACTTTGGGAGGCTGAGGTGAGTGGATTGCCTGAGCCCGCGGGTTCGAGACCTTCCTGGGCAACTTGGCGAGACCTCATCTCTACAATAAGTCAAAAAATCAGTCGGGTGTGGTAGCGCGAGCCTGTAATTCCAGCTACTTGGAAGGCTGAAGCTGAAGGATCACCGGAGCCCAGCAGGTCGAGGCTGCAGTGGCTGGGAGCGGCCACTGCACTCTGGTCTGGGTGACAGAGTAAGACGCCAACTCAAAAAAAAAAAAAAGAAAAGAAAAAGAAAAGAATTGGAAAAAGAAAAGAATTGGAAACAGGTATGTATGGTGGCTCAAACCTGTAGTCCCAACTAATTGGGAAAATGATTGTGCCACTGCACTGTAGCCTGGGCAACACAGCAAGATCATCTATTAAATTGTAAAAAGAAGAGAATTGATTATATATATAATTGTACTACATAAGGATATATGTACATATGATTTTGTAAGTACAGAGAATATCTGAAAGGAGACAACAATCTATAACTGTGTTTACTTCTGGAGAATGGGTTTGAGACAAAATCTGAGAGTAACAAGACATCATTTGAAGTTTTTTATTTTGAGATTATTTGGTAGTTATGCAATTTTTAAAAGATAAAAGCACTCACTGCAAATGATGCTACAAACTCTTAGGAAGGTATGCTTCCAACTCTTTCCCAAGTTGAAAATAACAAAAAGATGAAAGGAAGGAAAAGGCCCTATACAGGCTTGCAGTCGAATCAATTCTTCTTAATGACGTTCAATGGCAGGAAACCCTGCATGATAATGTTAGTCCTCACTACCCCTGCCATAAAATAACTTTTCCAGCCTCCTCTTTAGATTAGAACATTGATTTAAGTAGATCTTAGTATAAATTGCAAATGTGTCACCTACTAGAGAGTCAACTCCATGAGGGCAGACACCATGTCAGTATTAGTCATTTTGGTGTTCCTAGTTTTTTGTTTTTTGTTTGTGTGTGTGTGTGTGAGAGAGAGAGAGAGAGAGAGAAAGCAGAATTTATTGAGAGGTCAGAGAAGCTCCCACAGTGGTAGGGGACCCCAAGGGGTTGTCCCGGTGTCACTAGTTTTTACAGTCCTTGGTACCTGTATGTGTTTGCTAGAAATTATCTCCAATCTAACTGTGTCTGTGTTCCTTTCTTCATTGCCACAAACAGCTCCCTTCCATTTCTAGCACATTTGTTCAACGGATATTTATAAGGGTCTTTTTATGTGCTTGGCACTGTACATTAAATATTTGTTATATAAATGTGAAATGAATAAAGGAAAAAAACCTATCAATATCTATTAACACAATAGCATCAAAATGTGTTCATTGATGAGCTTAACTAGTTGACTGGAAGGAAAGAAACGCACAAATGGAGATGTAGCACAATCCTTGAGGACTACAGAAAAGGAGACTTGAGTGCTGCACCCTGAAAGACCACATGAAGAGAGAGCTACTGGTCCTTTTCTATCACCTCATTATTGATATTGTGAGCAATGTTGCCCATACTCCTTGCTCTACGTAGTCATTTGACAACTTACTAATCAACTGCCCTGGTTAGATGCTTTGGTCCCTACCCTCTAGGAGAGCATATGATTGGGGTGGTATGGAAGGAGTATGGGCTTTGGGTCAGGTTCAAAGTATTGCTAATTGGGAGGTTCCAGGCAAGTTGCCTACCTCTCTGAGCCTCAGTGAAATGGGATGATGGTACCTCTGACAAAGAGTTATTCTGCAGTTTTAAAACACTCTCTTGTAAAATGCCTGGTATTTAGTAGGTGTTCAGTAATTGATCATTATAACTATTAATAACTCTATAGCCTTACAACCTTACAGCCTAGCTGGGGTGGAGGTAGAAGGGATAAAGGCACTGAGATAATTACCTCTAATGCAAAGCAGAGTCAAATAAGTTCTCCCGTTGAGAAGGGGGCTATGGTGGTTGTCGACCCGGAGGAAAATAGAATAACTTTCAACAAACTGTGGGGATTGGAGAAGGCTTTCCAGAAAATGTGGCATTTCAAATTGGGCTTGAGAAGATAAGTATTTCTATAGGTCAAGAAAGGATGAGGTATGTGACTGTACACTCTCTTGCCTATAAACACAAAGGTATCCCTATACCAGACACAGAATGGAATTAGAGTGATAAAGAAAAGGAGAGAGATGCAGTTAAGATTATGTCTCTCTAACAGCAAACATACATTTTGGCAGAGAATAAGTGGATCATCATGAATCACTTGGTTTCTCCAGACTCAGGAGAAGTAAATGAAAAAAGAATTGGAACTGAATATCAGGATAAAATCGTTTTACTAGAAAGATGGTTTTGATTGTGAGACAATCTCCCAAGGAAAAGAAAAGAAGCCTTTGCTCGTGCATTCTATTAACTAGAAAATATGTCAGATACATTGGAATCTTTTGATTGCACAATTGAATTAAAACTTTTAAACAAGAATGAAGAACAGACATTCCCTTGGAAATTGTGCTCTGGTAGTCTAGACGGTAGCCTTGCCCATAGACACTACAGCATACTGTACAACAAACATAATCTAAGTCACACTGCCCAATTGGACCTTTTACTGTGTACTCTCTCATACACTTACTGTTTTATGGGTGTGCATCATCCAGTTAGATTTTAGGTTCTCTGAGGTCAGGAATACTGCCACCTGTTCTCTGAATTTAACACCATCCTAGACACATAATACCCTGAGCTTGAGTTTCCCTGATTAGTCATCTCTCAAATTCTAAGTCTTCATTATAAGGTAGTAAATGTGAGTGAAAAACAGAACCCACATTAGCTCATTTGTAATTGTTTTCTGGATTACTGATTTTAGCCCCTGTGTTTATAATTATCAGATGAACAGAGAATAGAATCAATTTTTGTCTCCTCTACCATATGCTGCAACAGGTTTTCCTCTAAGATCATGGTGGAGAGAAAAACAGAATTTGAGTAAATTCCTAAGGGTGCAGTACCACAAAATCACGTGATATGACCAAACTCAAGAAGAGAGAGGAGCCGGGCTCGGTGGCTCAGCCTGTAATCCCGTGCCTTTGGAAGGCTGAGGTGAGTGAATTGCCTGAGCCCGCGGGTTCGAGACCCTCCTGGGCAACTTGGCAAGACCTCATCTCTACATAAATCAAAAATGAGCTGGGCGTGGTAGCGCGCACCTGTAGTTCCAGCTACTTGGAAGGCTGAGGTGGAAGGATCGCCGGAACCCAGCAGGTTAAGGCTGTGGTGGCCGAGAGCAGCCACTGCAGTCAAGTCTGGGTGACAGAGTGAAACTCCAACTCAAAAAAAAAAAAAAAAGAAGAGAGAGGGATTGCTTTGTAAGTTTAGGATTACTTCATGCAAAAGGCCTTCCTACAGCACTGAATCCATCAGTGTTCTGCTTTGAGCATGATACTAACCTGTGAGCATTAGAGAGAGAAAAAAACCAACTCCCTTTCTGCCTGAAAGGGTGGTCTGTGCTGTGTCCTACAGCCTTTTGCCAGTGGCTGCTGGGAGGGCCAAGGAGAGTCCCCGAACATTCCAGGAGTAGAATTCATTGGAGAATCAAAGAGTGTGGCTTGGAGGAGGGGGGCAAAAGGATGACTTGTCAGTAGTGAAAGACCATCTTTTAGCCTCCTCTCCTTTTCCAGAAGGTTGACTGTACCTTTAATTAACTGTGGAAACTTGTCACAAGGGAGCTTGTTAAAAATGCAGAATCACAGGATCCCTCTTTAACAAGGTCCCCAGGTGATTCATATGCACAGTAAAGTTTGAGAATCACTGCCTTAAGCCCTCTGGGCCTGTTTCCACTTCCCTTAAATGGGATTGAGGACACCAACCTATCCCTAAGACTGGCAGTGGAGAGCAAATGAGATAATCCATGGTGTGCTAGAGTTGGTTGTTAGACTTTCAGGAGTTTAGAGAACCGGATGTTAAACTGCTGGTAGTTTAAGTTGAACTATAGCAGGAGTATATACACCACAAAAATCCGCAGATCCCACATCTCAGGGCTTTTTGTCTGTTTTTCAGCCATCCACTTTATCTGCATTCCATTGTCGAAGTCTTTTCCAATTGATACCCAAGACCCGTGAGCTGGGGAGCCTGCCATGTCTAGTACATGAAGGGACACTTGCAGATCACTAAAGATGTTCAGAAGCAGGGGCGCCTGTTGAGTTTGGACCTCATGTCTGGATACCAAAACAGGAGAGGAAGGGGCAACAAAAGGCTTCCCAGAATCAGCCAGAGCGTCTGCACTTGGGCTCTCCACGGTTCCTTGGAGCCTGCACTCAACAGCTGGAGCTCATTACTTGTACCCCTTACCAGTTAGCTGCTCAAAGGCCTTGTTCTGTTACACTGCACAGGGACTGTACTTGGGTTGCAAGGGAAGCCAGGCCCAGCACAGCACCACTGGGTCCTGTTCGAGGAACCTTTGAAAACAACTTTTCAAATCATTAAGGAAATGAAAATGAAAAACAAACCCTGAGAGATGAGAAAATCCACCTACTAGCTAGCTTACTTAACACAGACTGCGTGTTAATGGGACATTAAGATCACACCAAAAGAAAAAAAGCACTTTAGCCATCCTGTACCCCGGTTCACACAGGACAAAGATGAACTATGTGACTGTGGAACATTTGCACACTTCCACATCTTTGCAAGAGGATGATCTGTCTCTCAGAGGTACCATAAGCATTTTGTGATCCTGAGGTTGCTATGGTGGCTGCTTTTGTGTTGAATAACAAAGTATCATATAAACCTGGGCAAATCTGCATAAATTATGTCTGGCCTATGACTCTATGGCTCTCAAGTGTACATATCCTGATCTGTAATTGAAGAAACATGCTTGGACACAGAGCAATGGGGCATGGACGTGTGGTTTGCCAGCAATGTTGCTTCCCAGGTAGTTTCATCAAATGGACTATCTATTTTTCTCTGGCTAAACAGCCATTGGTTGCCAGCACACCTTTTCTGGAATTATTTTTGCAAGCATTTTAGGACAAAGGACTATGATGAGGCACACTTGGTATTTTTCAGATATTACAAAGTACAGCCAAGTGAATATGTTTCCATTCTGATGCATGGAAATATAATACTCTTCTTTTACTCATGTTCAGTCCATATTTGTGACAAAATGAGGTTTTCGTATAAAATAAAAAGCCCTGGTACTTACGATGATGTTGTTTCTCTGTCTTTTATCTCTTGCCTCTCTGAGCCACAACATTCCATGGAATCCTGAATCATAATATCACAGCCTAACTTGCTTTTGTCCTAGCAGAATATATTACATTTCCCAAAAATAATACAATGTTGTCAGTCTCAAGCACCTCCCCACTTTCATCCCCCTCCCTTTTTAGTGCTGTTATTTTTCACAAAGAAGTTGCAGTAGAACGTGTCTATTTGTAGTTAGTTTGCAGCCTTGGCAAAGGGGTTTGAAGAGTACGTCAAATATATTTCACATACCTCCATCTCCTTGCTTTATCTCAGTGGATGAGCAGGAGACATTTTCCCAGAAGCAAGATAACTACATGTCAATTTTCACAAAGCAGCACTATGTTGTTTTTCACTTTTTGTCCTGATGTCCAAGATCACACCTAAGCCATGCATCTTTTACTCCCTTCTGGAAATGCAGCCAACCGACCATCCACACAAAGGCAACCTCCAGCTGGGAAAGTCACTCTCATCTGAGAGGTGAGAGGAGTATGGCGATGAGTCATGAAAGATCACAAATGGCAAAACCAGGTGTCTGGGTTTCCAAATGATATTAAAGGATCTCCCTAACATTACTGAGACTTGAGTGGAATTGAACTCCCACTCCGTACCAACTGCAACAGGGAAACGCGTGCAGGCGTTTCTGATTTTCCTGTTGCATTCTTTCACACAGCCAACTTTTACAGAGGGTAGCCACATGATTGGAGCCAGGGATTTCACTTGGCCCTGAGCCACCAGCACTAGCATATGTCTAAGGACTCACAGCTGCCTCATTGGGAGCTAAGGGTTCCCAACACCTACACTGCAGATGTGGACTTGACAAGCTGTGTGATGTCTGCTTCTCAAGCTTCTGTGAGAGAAAGCAATAGAGAAATGAACAGATAGATGTGAGCTCCAACAAGTGCCCACTCACAGGTGGAAGAATATCCAGAAAGCAGGCTGGGTTAAACCCCACACTGCTGAACATTAGACAGGTTCTCCAGGGTAGCAGGCTCTGGCTGACCCGTTGGCCCCAATCTCACCCCTCCAAACCCCCAGCCGAACCTCTCCAAAGTCCCCAAGCCATGGACAAAAGCAGCTTGGCCCTCGAACTAATCACTTCCCACCCCCAGCAAAGTTTGGGAGCATACCTGATCCTTTTCTTTGCCTGTGAGATGAGGTTAATCAATTGAAAGTTTCTAGTGATAAGCAAATGGTGATAACCAGTGGGCCTTGCTTCTTATCTGAAATGTCTTGGAAGCTGGATAGTCGATACACTTTCCAGTATATAGGGCAAAGGAGATTTGAGATCTTGTTCTACCATGTTACTGACACGCTGGCAGGTCACTTTTGCTCTCTGTGACTCAACTTCCCTCCTCTACAAAGAGAAAGTTGGATTAGAAGACCTCCAAGACTACTTCCAATTCTGCAATTGAGTGATTCTGTGTTGCACACATTGACTTTACAGCTAGCCTGTCCCAGACGGTTATTAGAAAATCCTCCTTCTTTCTGCAGCAAGTTCATCTCTGACCAACTGGCCAATAATATAAGTCTCAGCAATAGACTGGTAACAGCAAGAAGCAACAAGCTCAGCCCACACAGCAAGAACATTTGCCACGGCATGGTATTTTCTCAGTTAAACAGTTTCCAGACACATCTGCACAGTACCTAAGACAGAAAATCAACAAGAAAACACATGAACTTCATGGGTGGTCTTCTCAAGATGTTCAAAAACATTCAGGATATAAAGTCACCAGGTCTATCCTCACTCCCATTCCCTGAAAGACTTAGGATCTCTTTGACACCAGACCATGCCTTGGTTGCAACAAACCACCAGCCTAGAGTCTTTAGTGACCTCATGCCCTAAAATCAGCTCAGATTTTTCTCCTATATCCCAGATCTCCTTGATTCTAGGCTAAGGAAAAAGTTCTCTGTTGCTGCTGCTTCTAAAACAACAGTCGAGTGTATAGCCCACCTCTGTCCCAAGTATTAAAAAGTGTGTCTGTCTAGCCGAGAGTGGTAGCGTGCGCCTATAGTTCCAGCTACGTGGAAGGCTGAGGTGGAAGGATCGCCGGAGCCCAGCAGGTTGAGGCTGCGGTGGCCGGGAGCGTGCCACTGCACTCCAGTCTGGGCAACAGAGTGAGAGTCCAACTCAAAAAAAAAAAAAAAAAAAAGTGTGCCTGTCATCCAGCCTATAAACACTCCCATGACATCTGATATACAAAGTAAAGATCTGAAGTCTCCTAGCTGTGTCACTGACGTGCTGGCTAAACTCTGGCAGGTCACTTTTTCTCTCCGCGACTTCATTTTCCCATCTCCGTCTCTACAAAGAATAAGTTAAATGAGATTACCACCAAGGCCACTTCCAGTCCTGACTCTGAATGATTCTGTTATAAGACATGCCTCAGGTATAAAACTGGACCATAAAAGCCCTGGCCTAGAAGTCAGAAGCCAGAACTGTAGGTCTAGCTTTGCCGCTTACTAGCAGTGGTTCTCCAACTTGCTCAGTTGGCAAAGGACCTCAAAGTCATGGGGACCTTCATGGAACAACAGAAAATAGTGCCACCTATTTTGTTTTTGTTTTTTTTGAGTTGGAGTCTCACTCTGTCACACAGACTGGAGTGCAGTGGACACTCCCGGCCACCGCAGCCTCGACCTGCCGGGCTCTGGCGATCCTTCCACCTCAGCCTTCCAAGTAGCTGGAACTACAGGCGCGCAGTACCATGCCCAGCTAATATTTTTTTGATGTATTGTATAGATGAGGTCTCATCAAGTTGCCCAGGCGGGTCTCAAACCCGCGGGCTCAGGCAATTCACTCACCTCAGCCTCCCAAAGCACGGGTTTACAGGCTGAGCCACCGAGCCTAGCTGCCACCTATTTTTATCAGCAAGAAGTTTTTACATTTTTATATGTGTACATGCCTTTGTTTCAGAGCTACAATAATAATTTCAGTACCTGAAACATTTCTAACAAATTATATATTAATATTTCCAAGTTTTCTACTCAATTGGTAGTATCTTATTTTTTAATCTACAATTCATCATCTGTATGAGGTTTTACTTGATCCTTTCCTTGTTCCTGCTTCCCTCCTGCTTGATGATTACTCTCCCAACTCATCACCCTGCTAGCCACTTTGGCCCCCTTTGAGTTTCAAAACATTCCTAACATTTTTCCTCAGGGCCTTTACACTTGCTGTTTCCTCTGCCTGAAATTATCCTCCCTTTCACTTCCTTCAGGTAAATAAATGTCTCCTTCTTAGTAGGGCTTTCCTTGGCTTCCCCACTAAATATTTTGAACCCCATCCACACTTCCTACTTACTCCCTTTGCTCATTGCTCACTTTTTTCTCTTTAACTTTCATCACTGACATACCTGTTTTTACCTATTTATCATACCTGATTTTACCTGTTTATCATATTGATTGTATTATCCCCATTAGAACATAAGCTCTATGATTTCAGGTATTTTTGTCTTTTTGTCTGCTTCTGTTTCTTTCACTGCTGTTTCCCAAGTGCCAAGAACAGTGCCTGGTACAGAGAAGACACTCAGAAGCTATGTGTTGAATCAGTGAAGGGATAGTAGCAGACACCAAATTGATTAATATGTATGGTAGAAAAAAATTGTAATTAAAAATATATAAACTTGGCCGGGCTTGGTGGCTCAGCCTGTAATCCCAGCGCTTTAGGAAGCCAGAGTGAGTGGATTGACTGAGCCCGAGGGTTCGAGACCCACCTGGGCAACTTGGCGAGATCTCATCTCTACAATAAATCAAAAAATTAGCCGGGCGTGGTAGCGCACGCCTGTAGTTCCAGCTACTTGGAAGGCTGCGGTGGAAGGATCGCCGGAGTCAAGCAGGTCGAGGCTGCGGTGGCCAGGAGTGACCACTGCACTCCAGTCTGGGTGACAGTGAGACTACAACTCAAATATAGATAGATAGATGTAGATGTAGATGTAGATGTAGATGTAGATGTAGATATAGATATAGATATAGATATAGATATAGATATAGATATAGATATAGATATAGATATAGATATAGATATAGATATAGATATCAACTTGGCCAGGCTCGGTGGCTCAGCCTGTAATCCCAGTGCTTTGGGATGCCGAGGTGAGTGGATTGCCTGAGCCCGCGGGTTCGAGACCTACCTGGGCAACTTGGCGAGACCTCATCTCTATAATAAATAAAAAATTAGCCGGGCATGGTAGCGTGTACCTGTAGTTCCAGCTACTTGGAAGGCTGAGGCGGAAGGATCGCCGGAGCCCTGTAGGTCGAGGCTGCGGTGGCCGGGGTCGTGCCACTGCACTCCAGTCTGGGCGGCACAGTGAGAATCCAACTCAAAAAAAAATATATATATATATTTATATCAACTTAACCTGCAATCTGGGAAAGTCTTCCATTATTCTCAGTGAGCAGTTTACATTTCAGTACAGTTCTGAAAACTTCAGGGATTTTTTTTTGGGGGGGTGACTGAGTGTAAATATTTTCTCTCCATTTTGTGTATTCTGACCTGGATTGGTTAATCCTGTAAGCTGCCTCCCCAAATCAATAATCCACACTTCTGGCTGGAAATATCCAGTGATATTTTAGAACATTGAGTCCTCTAGAGATCAAAGCAACTACAGATAATGTTTTCTGAGTACAAAGCTCTATGCTTGAATACATTTCTGGTACTATCAGTGAAGATTACAACCACCCTACGAGGTGAGCTTTTTTAGGTGAGGAAACTGAGCCTCAAGAAAGGTAAGATTTTTGCCCAAGTCTACACAGCTAGAAGTGCTGAGGTAAGGCTTTAAATCTGTCTTGAAGCCGGGCTCGGTGGCTCAGCCTGTAATCCCGTGCTTTGGGAGGCTGAGGTGAGTGGATTGCCTGAGCCCGCGGGTTCGAGACCCGCCTGGGCAACTTGGCGAGACCTCATCTCTACAACAAATCAAAAAATTAGCTGGGTGTGGTAGCGCATGCCTGTAGCTCTGGCTACTCGGAAGGCTGAGGTGGAAGGATCGCTGGAGCCCAGCAGGTCGAGGCTGCAGTGGCCAGGAGCGTGCCACTGCACCCGTCTGGGCGACAGAGTGAGACTCCAACTCAAAAAATAAAATAAATAAAATAAAATAAAATAAATCTGTCTTGAACACTAAACTCTACCTTCCTCCTTTTTTATGTCCTGTTGTCTGTCTTCTTCCAGCTGCTGAAGTCCTCTCCCCACTTTTCATCCCCAAACCTGGGAATATGTATTTGGGGATTAAAATATGTAGATGTGAACACAATTATGAGGATATATTTCCACTTGCAAACTCCCTTTGTGCAGAGTTGATGAAGCTGATGCAAAAAAAAGAAAAGTCAGGCAAAAGAGAAAAAAAAAAAACTTATGTTCCAATTCTGGCTCAGTCAATTTACTGAAGCAAGTTATGTAATCAGAACCCCAGTTACCATATATATATATGGTATATATAAAGAAATGTACTATTAACTTCTCAGTATTGTCATGAGGATGAAATGAAATAATATTTAGGAATGGCTTAAGCCCAGTGCCTGGCATCTCCTAATAGCAGCTTAGTAAATGTTCGTTTCTTTCCTGCCTTTTCAACCTCAGATATGAGCAGCCTCTTTGTAGTTACTTCCAACCCCTAGGACACCGCCTGATGAGTGTCAGAGGAGGAGAACTTCTCCACCTTGAGAGACGATCTGCTTTTCCCTTTTATTCGTTGCTTTCCCTGTCACTTTGATTGCCCTTATACTAAAAGTATGGAATTTCAAGAAGTGGAGAGATGACCTAAAAACATCAGGCTCTTCTTAAAAATGAGGAAAATCAAAAAATCCATTATGGTGTAATGAAGAACGCTTAGCATTTCTCTTCTTTTTGATAATTGACCAATGACCATTCACATCTGAAATGTATTGGTTCGAGATGAGGTGAACAAATAAAAATTAACATTGTCAAAAGCAACTCGCGTCATTTAAAGATCTAAAAAAAGGTGAAACCCAATAAAGGATCTTTTCCAGAAAAGCTATGTTTCAAATTTTTAAGTTTCATTTTGTTGCCATGGTACCAACATTTCCAACTATTTTCAGTTACCTTGAAATACTCAGTAGGGTCAAGTACATCCTATGATATCCAATTGTTTTCCCAGGTTTGTTTTTAAGGCATCATTCTGTAAATGCAAATTAATGTTTGCAGCCATCTGAAGATTAATACTGAAATGGAAATATTTAGTAAACTGTCTAAACTATCTTTAGATAATGCTATACAATAACATTTTGAATTTATTCAGTGCCTTTGTTCTGAGCAGCTCAAAGGGCTCTGAAACCATTATCTCATTAATCAAATAGTACATTCCTAAGCTAGAGTATCATGAAGTGGCTGGTTAGTGTTGGTAGTTCCATTCTGGAAACCACATACTGTTACTAAAGAACTAGACAGGAGCAAAATAAAATGGTATGGGAAAAAAGCCTCACAAATGCCTCAGTGTGTAAGTCTTAATACAAATCATGCTCTCTATCAAAGAACTTTCTTGGAATTAAAGTCTTGCAATATTCCCAGCATAGTTATTAGAAAAAAATGCTATAGTTTCATGAAGTGGTAATGCCAGGATCAAGTGCTTGATCAAGTACTCAGTTCTTATGGAGGATTTGCCTTTATCTTCCTGGATATTCTAAAGTGCTTCCTTTTTCAAAAATTTAAAATTTTTTTTTAAAGTGTGGGGTACATACCCGGGCGAGGTAGTGCGTGCCTGTAGTTCCAGCTACTTGGAAGGCTGAGGCAGAAGGATCGCCGGAGCCTAGCAAGTCGAGGCTGCAGTGACCAGGAGCATGCCACTGCACTCCAGTCTGGGCGACAGAGTGAGACTCCAACTCAAAAATAAATAAATAAATAAATAAATAAATAAATAAATAAATAAATAAATAAAAATAAAGTGTGGGGTACAATTCAGGGTTAGGCATATAAGTGGTCATTGTGCAGGTAAAGTTTGAGTTTCCTTTGGTCCCCACTTCACCTGGTTTGAGATCAGGTACTTTTATTGATGAAGTGTGCCCCCCCCCGTCCTCCGGCAGTTTCTCACTATTGCCAAATCCTTTCTTATATTATTATGATAATTGTTCAGGGTCCACTTATAAGTGAGAACATGTGGTACTCAGTTCTTTGTTTCTGTGATAGATCACTGAGTATTATACACTTTACATCCATCCAAGGTGCTGTGAAGTTCAAGTTCATAATGTTGTCCTTCTTTATGGCTGCATTATATTCCAATCCTTTTTCTTTCTGCGTCAAACTTTCCTTACCTGGAAAAAGAGAGAGTTGAGTGGATTAGTGCCTTTCATACTGCCCTGATGGTTAAAAAAAATGTTCTACCAAACAATGGGAATTTGCTTACCATTTTTTATCAAACTTCTCTTTAGGTAGTTGCAAAATTTCATGACAAAAAAGCTTGGAAGTCCCTACACTCATGTTCCTAACAGCATTATTTGCAATAGTTAAAAGGTGGAAGCAACTCAAGTGCCCATCAACAGATGAATAGATATACTAAATGTGGTATATACATATAACAAAATATTATTCAGTCATAAAAAGGAATGAAACTCTGACACATGCTGTAACATGGATGAACCTTGAAGACATTGTGCTAAGTGAAATAAGCCAGATACAAAACAACAAATATTTTATTATTCTATTGCTATGAAATATCTAGAATAAGCAAGTTCATAGAGACAGAATGTAGAATAGTGGTTACCAGGAGCAGAGAGTTATGATGAAATAGAGACAGTTTCAGTTTTGCAAGATGAAAAGTATTCTGGAGATGGACGGGGGTGATGGTAGCACAACAATGTAAATACACTTAATACCACAGAACTGTGGTTAAAAATGGCTAAGATGGTAAATTTTATGTTATATGTATCTTACCACAATTTTTTAAATAAAAATAAAATAAAAACAAAAGATCCCACTGATACTGAGCAGTTGAAAATAGCAGAACTAATAAAATCTGAAGTGTATTCTATGTCAATCTACATCAAAAAATGTATATGATCAAGAAAAAATGATTCTTTTAGTTTGACTTTACTACTGATGGAAAATTGAGTCAACAACTGTGGATTGTAAGGGAAAAAAATCCCATTTCTTCATACTCTGAGAGTGGATTTGTGTTGACAGAATACTTTTCTCCAGAGCTTTCTAAAAAGGGCTCTTGGTCACTGCTGACTTCCTTGCAGAGGTATAGAGAGATGGCTTTGTATTTTACACTCAAGTAACCAATGTACCACGTTGGAAACAGTTAATGTGAGTAACTATTTTTTCCAAAGTTGTAAGACTGGAAGATAAAGAGAGAGGGGCAGGTGAAAATGGGATTCACACTTAAGATACTTGAGAGCTAAAGCAGCTTGTAGTTACCATGAAGTGAGTTTGCCTTTTGGGGACATTTTAGTCAGAAGAAAATTTGAGTTCTACTAGAGGTACAGCATCACCTTGCAGTTCTTCCATCCATGCCTGAAGCCAACCAAGAACTAAACCCACCTCTGTGTAAAGAAACTGGAATCCTTTTCTTTTGATTTCGGTCTATACCATTGGCCTAAACGTCAGCATCCCTACAGCACTGGTAACAAATCTAGTACCTGGAAGGGTAAACCCAGCTATGGTGTTACTTTCTCCACCATCACTTAAAAGCAAAGGAAGGAACTGAAGCTCTCCTATTAGTCCTAGTCTATTTTCCCATATTAGAAAAAACACTGACAAATAATTCTTGCTAGGAAAGAAGAAAATTGTCACAAAAATTCAGGCCTGATTGAAGCTGGGGCAAAGGCCAGCGATGGTCCATAAATGAAGCCTGGAGAAGGGAAAGAAGAGAATGGAAGGAACAAAAGTGTTTGCTTTCTTCCCAAAGTAGAGGCAGACCAGGTTTCCAGGGTCTTGTATTCAAGCTTCCACTATATTAGTGGATTGGTTGATGAGGGGCCCTGTGGTAATGCACTTCCTTAAAGCAGAAGGCTAAAGGTTGCCATGGGAACCTTGGTTCTGTTTCTGTCTGACTTGGATGACTGTGTAAAAGTTGCTTGAGTGGAGATTTATATTAATCACTAAGTGTCCTTTAGGAGAAAATTTGGAGAATTCTCTTAAGTACATGCATTTCAAAACAATGCTAATTTCTCACTGAAAGTTTTCTGTGTGGAGGCCGAGTTTGTTTAGAAACAAGGATGCATGGTGGAAAGCTGGATACAGAGTTAGATAACCCGGATTTTAATCTTTGCGTGGTCACTTGCCAGCTGTGAGACATTAAGAAAACCACAACTGGACAACTCTGGGTCCCTTCCGCAGTGGGAGCTTTTCTGCCCTCTTAATAAATCCTTTCTCAACTTTAAAAAAAGAAAAAAGAAAGAAAATCACAACTTTGCTGGGCCTCAGTTTCCTCATGAAACAAGGATGATAAATCCTCATTCTCGATAAAAACTCTCTACAAAATCATGTTCAGGCCTTTCCCCAACTTGGACAAGCAAAGGTAGAACAGTGAAGGAAGGCTGGTGCCCTGGCCCTACATAGCCTGCCCAAGAAATTTTGTAAATGATTATTGATATAGTTACTGACATGACCTTATGAACATTTTATTTTAGATTCTGAAAGCAGGCAAGAATTCTGATCTTTTCATTTGATAGATGAAGTTCTGAGCAGTTAAGTGACTTGTCCAAGGTCACACAGCTAGATAGCATAAAGCTGGAATTCAAACCAAAATCCATCTCACTCCAAGTTCAGTGCACCTTCCTCTGCACAAACTAGATGTAAGAAGAAATAAGCCTGCAAAAGATGCTTCTTTACCTTATAAGTCCAGGAAGAGAAAGCAAATAAAAAATACTGGTGTTGATTGTGTTAGAATATGCACACAAACACAATATGGATACAACAGACATGCTCTTAAAATTTCCAGGCCAATATAACACCATTTTCTTAAAAAAAATAGTATTACTAAAATAGTGGGTGAAGTGAATCAAATAAAGCAGAAAGAATATCTTTGTAGTTAGCTGGATTCGCTTAGTTAATTTTAAAAACAAATCCCATTTTCCCCCTTGTTTTGCAGCTTCTGTACTTTCATTGAAAAGAAAAATCTTCTTTTAGATATTCGCTCATCTCAGGACAATGCCTTCCTAATGCCTCCAAAAGAACACAACAAGATTAACTAGAAGCTTTAAAGAAAATCTGTATAATATTGCATACAATTGGCTTCATGATAAGAAATGCTTGTTTAATGTGGTTCGTTTTCTTCTTAAATAAAAAGAGCCTATCTTTATCCATCAACCAGTTTGAAAATCAGACAGCTATCATTGTTTATGCTGTTTTAAATTTTTGCACTTTAAAATTTGCTGTTTCTTTCCCATGGCAATTCAGAGGTTTTATACAAAATCCATCACAGCTAAAGTAAAGCTTTAGCTATACATCTTTCTATTCTCTGATGATTAGGGATGTGTTTTTGTTATGGTAAATAAGTATCTCATAGAAGTCCAGAAAGTCCTTTCTAGTAATCATTTGTAAAATCGCTGAGGAAAATAATCTCTTTCTAACCTTTATGTTAGGCCTATGTGATTCTTTTCTCCAGGAATCCTTGGACCAAGTAGTACAAGATAAGCTTTGTAAAAAGTTGGATGAGTTGAGCTAACCCTGGTCTTAAGTAAATGAGTGGTCTTTTCAAGAAGATACTCTTGTTGGAGAAGAAAGATGTTCTGCACAATTAATGTTTGCAAGAGGGTCATTGAGTAGGTCAAATTTTAACTGGTGGCAATATATCACTCAACATCCAATGGCAAGCTGATGAAAGCATTTGATTGGCCTTGGTCATGTGAACCCAAAAGACAGGAATTTCTGAACCTTGCCAGGATCCAGGAACAGTGAGGAACAGCCTCTGAAAGAGCTGTTAACCTATGAGATCTAAACCTCAAACTATTCCATCCCTAAACAGATGGCTTAACGATCAAGTCCTTGTTATCCAGCCACTCATCATACATCTGCTGACCAAAAGGAGCTCCCTGTGAGCAGTGCGGGAGAGTCCAATATTTTCATCTAATTCTGTGCTGAACTGACTCAAGTCATTCAGAGCCTCAATACAGTTGGATCTTCTGGCCCCCTGGTACACTGACTCTTCCTGAAAGGTGAACTCAAGACAACACGAGGAAGCAGGCCTGCAGTATGTCAAAGCTGAAACGGAGCATAGATTGGAAATGGAGTGCCCTTCCGCCACCTTTCTCAATTTTTCAGATGAGGAAACCGAAGCCCCAAGAAGTGACTTGACAAAGTGCTCAAAAGCATCCTCCTAACTCCAGACACTTACTGTTTACCCAGTTTTATCTCACTTGCAAAGGAAAAAAAAATGCCAAAACGTCTGGTTTAATATTAAAACTAATTCCCTCTCCCTGGCTCATTGTTTTGTTTCCAGGAGCTGTGAGAAAGCAAAGTCCCCGGGCCTCCTCCCCTGCCCCCACTCCTACCCCCACCTTCACCGAAATCCCCAGCTTAGCAGTTCCTGTTTTTTCACTGTGCCCTTCTAGCTTTTTGTCTCCTCCCCTCCATAAGGGTAGGTCCAATTACTTGGCAACCCACTTAACATAGCAAAGAGCTGAAGTCCAGAAATGTTGTGTGGAAAAACCAGAGGACCCCCAGTTGTTGCTTTGTTCATCCCAGCTGTGCTTACTTCCCAAGCAGAGCTGCAATCCCCACTGCTGTGGCTTCCCTGGGTTTGGGTCAGGCCCCAAGGATACTTTTATTACATAATTTTGCATTGTACCTCAATGCAAAAAAATGTATGAAGGAGAAAACCTACACCTCTTGTTCCCTTTCCTTCATTGGAAAAACGGGTATCATCCCGGCTATTCTGTGAACTGGGCCTTGCCTAAGACAACAATAGGCTTCTGGGGACAAGGTGATTAGGCCGGCAGTGCAGTGTTTGATTAGCGCCAACCAGCTCTTTGTAGAGGGACAATATCAGACCGTACAGTAACAAGATCACGTCTTTTGATTTGGGTTCGCTCCCTCTGTTGATACAATCCATTATCCTGTTTGCCTTTCTTACTACAGCAAGGCATTGCACCAAGGGCTTCAAGGATTTTTTCTATAATAACCTCCAAATCCCTTAGCACCTGCCTTCTGCCAAAGAGCCTCCCTCTTCACCTCGGTGCTTTTCTTTGTCCTTTCAACATCACTTTGAATAGTTAGGTAAAGCTATACTCCCATCCCAAGGAAAAAGAAAACTAGGGCGGCAACTACAGGGCTTCAAATTTAATAAGAAACAAAATTAAGCAGAGTAATTGAGTCATTGTTTGTTTAACCCTTTCCCTGCTGCCCTTTTCTTAGTTTCATTGCACCATCTTTTCATTCATTTCAGCAGATTTGATAAAGAAAAGAAGATAAGTTTTAGAGCTTGGTGCAGCAGCCCATAGATTCCTCAGTAGATTTTCTTGCATCAACTTTTAAAACACGCATACACACACACACACACACACACACACACACACACACACACACACACACACACATACAAAGTCATTAATCTCAGGACCCCAAATTACTCAATTTTTAAACTGGAAAAGTGTACCCACCCAGTATTTGTCCAGACTCCACAAATCTCCATTAATAATCACATAAGTTGAATAGAACTCTTGGATTTTAGAGGTCCCTTCCCAACTTTGAAAATATGTTCATATTTGAAAACATTTCACATCCAGCAACCTTCACTAAAAAATACATGTTCAAAAAAATAATCTTGATGCTATCATTCATGGTATTTGCTAATAGAACTGGCCCATTGATAAGAGACCAGAGACTTGTCAGGAATCGGGACTTGTGAGGAAATAATGGGTTGTGTTTTCGTGGGGACCTGAACCCCCCACATCAGCTCTGGCAGTATTAACATAATGCAGTGTCTTGTTTTCCACCCTGACCTCTCCTCTAGCATCTTATTCATGTTTTTGCAAGATACTCCTGCTTAATTATGATTCATCCCAATTTGGACAGTAAATTGAAGGCAAATTAATAATTTTGGGCGAAAAAAGACCTGGGCCATTTTCTCCTTCATTCCTAGGTCAGCCGGCTTGATTATGAATTAGTGCTCGAGCAGTCTGAATAGCAGAGAATGAATGTTTGACTAAATCCTGTAAGTATGAAAGCTCTTCACACCATTTGGTCTTGAACTGATCCAATAGCGAGGTGTAACCACTAGTGACAATAAAGCGCCATCTGGCAAAGTGAACTCTAGGCAAACAATGACAAGCAGAAGTGAAAAGAATTGCAATGATTTCCACAAACATGTGAAATACTATAAACTGTGGGACTTAGCAGCTTCTTCCTGAGACAAGTAAACAAATGCAACACTTCGTCAGCAGTGCTGATGTGTGGGGCTCCATTTCTGCCAGGAGGCTCGGCTCCATTTGCATTTAGCTAGGGAAAAAATGTATGCAGATTGGCGAACAAAAAAATATATAAGCACTACTAACCAGACGTCACTTTTCCTTCGCTCTTTACTGTCAGGGTGATGTACTGGAAGTCTTTATTTCTTTCAGCTTGGGCCTCTCGGTGCCTCATTCTCCTTCCAGCCTGTTCTCATGCCTTTCTCATCACCTGCTGAGGCCTTGATCACGGACAGAGCAGACGAGCAGCGGGGGGACAATTAGAGAGGAGTTCAGACTTTGATCATTTGACCATATGTGAATACAACAGCTGACCACATGTTTTAAAAGACAACTAACTTAAATATATTTTAAAAAATCACAAAGCAAGCATAGATACTGAAATTTACATTTTAATTATCTGACACAATGCTGCATTCAACTTTTTCAAAATATTTAATATGGAAAAATACATCTCGTCCCTTCAAAATAGGAAGAGAAAGCACTTTTCTGTGTTTTCTCCCCACCCCCACTACCATTCCCCCCTCAAAATGTGTTCCCTTTCAGCAAAACATTTAACCACTGTGGATGGTAAAAAATTCTGTGCTGGAGATTTCAAAAGGCACATTCAAAGCTGCCAAAAGTTGGGCATGATTACTAAAGGTAGATTAAGCTTAAAGTAAGCACAATCGTTTGTTTCAAAAGTGATTTTATTTTTTAAAAAATCTCTGTTCAGCACTTAAAACGTAAACTAGATTTTTCTAAGTGAGAGGAGCACATTCAAGGGTTTAGCCTCACTTCCCTAATTCTTTAAAATGACCATTACACAATTCCAAAATGTATATTCTAAAGTGTGTGAAAATAAAAGAGCTTTGCTGGCAATAAAACTATTGAATACTTGGTTAGATAGAAGATAGTCTCATTGCAGGCACAGTGCATACAAGAAGGATTATTTATGGTTCATTCTATTAAAATATTGTCACTTCTTTCCTGGTTCTCTTTCAACTATCAAAACTGAACTCATTTCAGTCTGACTACGTGAAATGTGGACATATGACTATTCAGCTTAGGGTCCTTTCTTGTGTTTTTGTATGCAGTTGATGATTTATTGTTGCTTCTGGAGATATAGAGTCCTCCTTATCTTCTCCACCTACTAGATAATTAACATATTCATGAAATGGTTATTTACTCTCAAATGGGAGGATAATAGAAAAATAACACTAATTGTTTTGACAGCAGTTTACTTAAGAGTTATCTAGAAGAACAAATGTTTCTTTTGTAGTGTTAGGAAGACAAGCATTTATCTATGTATTAAGCTTATTTTTCTTCTTATGGTAGACAGACAAAAGTAATCTTGGGTGAGGGAAAAAGGTCTAGAAGAACTAATTTAAGTAAAACTTCATCTGACATTCCCCCAAATATTTTGATAGTTCATTTATTTTTTAGTTGTGAGATAGATTAGCAAGGCGATTTACATTTTAATGAATATAGATGCTAATGTATTTACTCGTTATCAATGTGTCGTTGAATTTTTAAAATATTATTTTAATTTTTAAAAAATACCACCTGTTTTACTTTACGTGATATCATTTTATTTTATTTTATCTTACTTCATTTATTTTTGAGTTGGAGTCTCACTCTGTCACCCAGACTGGAGTACAGGGGCCGCTCCCCGCCACCGCAGCCTCGACCTGCTGGGCTCTGGCGATCTTTCCGCCTCAGCCTTCCGAGTAGCCGGAATTACAGGCATGCGCTACCACGCCCGACTGACTTTTTGATTTATTGTAGAGGTGAGGTCTCGCCAAGTTGCCCAGGGGGGTCTCGAACCCGCGGGCCGAGGCAATCCACTCACCTCGGCCTCCCAAAGCACGGGATTACAGGCTGAGCCACCAACCCCGGCTACATGATACCATTTAAAATGTAACTTATTTATTCACATTATCAGATGAACTTTAAACATGGATATTCTTATTTCAGAGTACAATGCTTCTTTTACTTTGAAGGAGTTCATTTTTAATACAACTTTTGAAGCAAAATTTCCTCAAAAGACATATTCCCCTCTTAAGTAGGAGTATCTTTAACCAGTGTCTCTATAGTACCTTGTCACGTTGAGCATATCATCATCCTCTCTAGGCCTGTTCCCTCCTCTGTAACACAAATTTATTAAACCAGTTGATTTCTAAAAGCTCTTCTAGTCACAGAAAATCTCAGATTCTATAAATGCCTTGCCAAAACAAAGTCTGCTATCAAATCTTCAGCTTAGTTTTTTCCTTAAATAACTTTTCCCTGAATCATGGAAAAAATAATTTAATGAATCTGTATATTTTACCTACTATGTGCCAGGCATTTTACAGATTATTATCTCCTTCAGTCCTTGTAACCATCCTGCAAATTAGAGATTATTATCTCCATTTTATAGATGAGAAAACTGAGGTACACAGAAGCAAACTATCTTGCAAAGAGCCTCCCAGCTAATAAGTGGTAGAACCAAGGCCTATTTAGACAGGAATTCTCACCACTACTCAACACTCCCTCACAAAAAGATAATGGGTATCAGAAGATTAAGTTTCTAGTCCCACTTTATCATTGATTTCCTGGGACAAATCCTCTACCTCAATTTCCGTAGCCCATATAAGCATTGTATCTCCAGGATCATATCACCTACCTCATGGATGGAGACGAAATTAGAAGGGCAATAGTAAACAGAAGCCAAACTATGCACTTCCTCCAAGATGGCAGAAGAGACCTTGTCTTTGCAAGTGACAAGAACATGCAGCTATCCTTCTGAACAGAGAATGGTATTTGGTGGTAGAATTGAGACATTTAAAAAGTAACTTCAGCTACGGCAGCAATTCTCTAATGACATTTCTTATGGTTAAAACAACGTTTCACAAAGTGGGAGATTTCTGGAAAACATGATTCTATAACTTCTTTTTTTTCCTCTTTTAATTTTTATTTAAAATTGTGGTGTACAATTCAGGGCTAGGTATACAAATATTCACCATGCAGGTACCCTTATCTTTTGACCCAAAATCGAATTTTCTGAGAAAGAAAATCCTACAAAAGAAAGAATCTGAAAAGTCTGTCCCGCAATCTTGCTCCATTTTAACTTCATATCTTCCTTACATTTTTAAAGTAAACACAGAGAAAATAAGCCAGTTTTGAATCCAACTAAGGGATCTTTGGAGCCACTGCTAACATGGGGCAACTTCCTAAAATGTTTATTTTAAACCAAGATTTTGGTAAGAAATTGTTATTTTTAACCTTAAGACACACAGAAATATTCTAATAAATATGACGCAAAAATTACACAAAATTTACAGATAAATTGAAAACTTTTTGACTGGCAGCTTCTTTTTTTTTGAGTTGGAGTCTCACTCTGTTGCCCAGACTGGAGTGCAGTGGCCACTCCCGGCCACCGCAGCCTCGACCTGCTGAGCTCCAGCGATCCTTCCGCCTCAGCCTTCCAAGTACAGGCGCGCGCTACCACGCCCAGCTCATTTTTGATTGATTGTAGAGATGAGGTCTTGCCAAGTTGCCCAGGTGGGTATCGAACCCGTGGGCTCAGGCAATCCACCCACCTCAGTCTCCCAAAACGCTGGATTACAGGCTGAGCCACCGAGCCACGCTGACGAGCAGCTTCTTAAGAGACCTCAAGATTCCCTTAAAAATCAGATTTGCACTTTCTGCTGCACAAGGTACCTCCTTGGGAACTCCACTGAAGCCTTTCCAGAAGGACAAAGGGATTTTAAGAAAGAAATCAGGATTAATTCATCTCTTAGGCAAGGGAGCAATAGACTAGTCCATGAAGCTCACTCATGGTTTTCCCACAAGGAAGATTTTCCAGCATGTGTGCCAAAAAGCTGGAGCATTTCAGGGGAAAGAGACTGGGAAAGGCTAAGAATTTTGGGTACCAAGTAAATCTTTGCTTAGCGAAACTTTAGTCAGGCTTCTGAATCTTATACTAAGCCTATCTGTGTACTTCCTTGTAAAATTTAGTTTTAGCAAATAACCCTGCTAAGTCAGTTTATCAAGAACCCCATATCCTTAATATCTGACCATTCACTATGATATATAATTGAGTTCCTTATTATCCTCCATCCCCCAGGGGATGCCTGATCACTACCACCCCCATCCCCCCCATTAGCAGAAATCCTGTTGGGTAGGTCTAGCCAGAATACCTGTCCTGCTGCTGTGTCCTCTTAACAATTTTCTGTTCTCTGACCCGCCACCCTGCTTCTTGGTTAATAAATTCCCACTTGCCCCTGCCATATTTGAAGTTGAGCTCAGTCTGTCTTTCCCACTGCAAGACCCTGTTGCAGTAGTCCCCATAACTATAACGATGGTCCTAAACAGAGTTTTATTTAAGGTGCTTTAATAAGTATCATTGAATAATATTTTCTTTAACATAGGAAAGGGCATCTTGTGTGATTGATGCAATTTTGTAAATTTCCCAAGTTTATTATTTTTGTCTTATCTTCTTTTCTTTAGTGGTTTGCTATAAAACGTTTCCAGCTTTCGTTTGGTTTTTAACTTTTGAGGGTACATGCACAAGTTAGTTACATAGGTAAGTTGTGTGATGGTGAAGTTTGGGCTCCTATTGAAGTCATCACCCAAATAATGTGCATGGTATTTTGGAGGTCTATACTCCTTTGGAGAATTCGAGGAATGCTATAGAACCCTTTCCATCCCTTCCCTCACCCCTGAAGAACTTACAGAAACACAAACAACAATTTGCATGCAATTTCCAGGAGTTCCTAGCCCATACAAGAACCTCAGGTTAAAAATTCCTCATCTCCATAATAAATCAAAACATAACTGGGCGTGGTAGCGTGTGCCTGAAGTTCCAGCTACTTGGAAGGCTGAGGCAGAAGGATTGCCAGAGCCCAGCAGGTCGAGGCTGCAGTGCCCAGGAGCGGCCACTGCACTCCAGTCTGGGTAACAGATTGAGACTCCAATTCAAAAAAAAAAAACAAAAAAAACCCAGAACAATGAGCTGGGAATACTTGCCTTAGACTTAAAACAAAAAATTCTTTTGAAAAAAAAAGAAACTAGAGGGAAAAATAATTATAGGTAGCTGAGGACATAGAATCTCACAGTTGGGCACATGGTTTACCTTTTAATCTTCTGAACTAAGACTTCTTAAAAAACCCATAAACATGCCAGGCTTGGTGGCTCAGCCTGTAATCCCGCGCCTTCGGAGGCTGAGGTGAGTGAATTGCCTGGGCCCGCGGGTTCGAGATCCACCTGGGCAACTTGGCAAGACCTCATCTCTACAATAAATCAAAAAATAATTAGCCGAGCGTGGTAGTGCGCACCTGTAGTTCCAGCTACTTGGAAGGC
>NW_007253734.1:377762-389039 GCF_000164805.1 Carlito syrichta | reverse complement strand
AGATGAGGTCTCACCAAGTTGCCCAGGCAGATCTCAAACCCATGGGCTCAGGCAATCCACTCACCTCGGCCTCCCAAAGCGCTGGGATTACATTTTTATGGCTAAAACCTCAAACGCACAGGCAACAAAAACAAAAAAATACAAATGGGATTATATTAAACTAAAAAAGCTTTTACACAACAAAAGAAGCAATCAACAGGAAGAGACAGCCTGTTGAATGAAGAAAAAAAACTTGCAAACTATTTGACAAAGGCCTAATATCCACAATATACAAGGAACTCAAAAAACTCGACAGTAAAGGAAGCACAAAATCCCATTAAAAAGTAGGCAAAGATTCTGAATAGACATTTTCTCAAGAGAAGACATACAAAGAATCAACATGATGTTGAAAAAAAGGCTCAAAATCTCTAATCATCAGGGAAATGCATATCAAAACCCTAGTGAAATACCATCTTACCACAGTTATAATGGTTATTATTAAAAAAACAAGAAAATAACAGTTACTGATGAGTATGTAGAGAAACTCTTATACACTGTTGGTGGAAATGCAAATCAGTACAGCCGTTATGGAAAACATTATGAAGATTTCTCAAAAAACTAACAGTAGTACTACCATAAAATCCAGCAATCCTACTACTGGTTGTATATCCAAAAAAAAAAGGAAATTCGTATATCGAAAGGATACCTGCACTTGCATGTTTATCACAGCACTATCTACAATAGCAAAGATATGGAGTCAACCTTTTTTAATCAATGGATAAATGAATATAAAAAATGTGGTACATATACACAATGGAATTTCATGAAATTCTGTCATTTGCAGCAACATGGATGTCACTTTTTTAGCTACCACATATGGGTGAGAACATGTGATATTTGTCTTTCTGTGCCTGGTTGATTTTACTTAGCATAATGACCTTCAGTGGGATTGGGGGAGGGTGAGGAGAGGTTGGTTACTAACTACAAACACATAAAGAAGGAATAACTTCTTTTTTATTTTTTATTTTTTCAGAAAGCAGGATTTATTGAGGCCAGAAAAGCTCCCACAGTGGGAGGAAGCCTGAAGGGGTTGCCAGAAGGAATAACTTCTAATGTTTGATAGCAGAGGAGGGTGACTATAGTTAACAATATATTGTATATTTCAAAATAGGTAGAAGAGGGAACTTAAAATGTTCCCAACACATAGAGAAGATAAATACTCAGAGTGATGGATACTCTAAAAACACTGACTTGATCACTGTTGAAAGGGTACTTGCAAAATGAACATTTGTATACCAACCCTGAATTGTATCCCACATCTTTAAAATAAAATTTTTTAAATAAATAAAATTCTGTTGATATTGGGTTTTTTGTTGTGTTTTGTTTTTGTTTTTGTTTTTGTTTGAGTTGGAGTCTCACTCTGTCGCCCAGATTGGAATGCAGTGGCACGCTCCCGGTCACCGCAGCCTCGACCTGCTGGGCTCCGGCGATCTTTCCGCCTCAGCCTTTCAAGTAGCTGGAACTGCAGGCGTGCGCTACCACGCCCGGCTAATTTTTGAATTATTGCAGAGATGAAGTCTTGCCAAGTTGCCCAGGCGGGTCTCAAACCCGCGGGCTCAGGTAATCCACTCACCTCAGCCTCCCAAAGCGCGGGATTACAGGCTGAGCCACCGAGCCCGGCTATCTGTTGATATTGTTAAGTGAAAGGAAGTTATTTATATGCTTGTAATTGCATAAGCTGTAGATAAGCAGACAAAGATTTGTAGAGTAATAGGCAGAAATGAGATCAGCTGTGCTAGACTTTGGAGTCAGAATAATTGTTTGGACATGTTTCTTGTTCTCTCTGTACCAATCTATTTCCTCATCTGAAAAATGGTAATAATTTTCTCTACCTCATAAGGTTAGTATGAAAATTAAATTAGTTAATATGTAGAAAATGCCTAGGCAGAGCACCAATAATTTTTAGGGCAGTGAAACTACTCTGTACAATAATAATTTGTCCAAAATCATAGAATTTATCACATTGTCGTGATCATTAACATTGTTATACAGAAATACCCGAGGCTGGGTAATATATAAAGAAAATGGGTTTATTCAGCTCATGGCTCTGCAGGCTGTACAAGAAACATGGCACCCAGAATCTACTTCTGGCAAGGAATCTCAGGAAAACTCTATTCATGGTGGAAGATGAAGGAAAACAGGTTTCACATGGCAAGAGGAAAGAAGCAAGAGAGAGGGGGAATCAGTCTCTTTTTAACAGTCAGTTCTAGCAGGAATTAATAAAGTAAGAATTCATTCGTTACTGCAGTGAGGACACCAAGTCATGAGGTAGCTGCCTTCATAATCCAACGATCTTCCACTAGGCCCTACTTCCAATATTGGGGATCAAATTTCAACATGAGGATTGGAGGGGACAAATATCCAAACTATACGACACACCAAGAGGAAGCTTTAATGTAAACTATAGACTTTGGGTGATAATGATGAGTCAATATCAGTTCGTGGATTATAGCAAATGTACCATTGGAGTGGAGAATGTTGATAGTGAAGCAGGTTATACATATGTAGACCAGGGAATATATAAGAACTTTCTGTACTTTCCACCCAATTTTGCTATGAACCTAAAATTACTTTCAAGAATAAAGTCTATTTTTAAAATGTTCAGTAAGTGGACTGGCATGTAGGAAGCATTTAATAAAGGTCAGTTATAGTTTTATTACCATGATTGTTATGTTATGACATGTTCTGGGCCCTGATAGGCATTCAATTAACTGTTACTGATGAATAGTTGCCAATATGGTTGCTTTCTCTCCCTTTGGACCCCCATGTTGAGCTCCAGAGGTGATCATTAAAGAGAAATTTCTACTAAGCTAAGCGACTGCCCTCTCCATTGTCTATCTGTGGTCCCAAAGTGTCCAGCAGTTTCCACTTGCAGCATTTGGGTCTCTCCATGGTAATTATCTATTTTCTTGCCTATCTTCTTCACACACCACTCCTCTGCAAGCTCTGCTGGGGCAGTGATGTTCCTCATTCCTTTCTGTATCCCCAACGCCTAGCTCAAAATTTGAAACCAAAATAAAGTCAATAAAGTTTTCATTGGATACATAAATGAAAAAAGATCAAATGAATAAATAAATAGCAGGCTCTATCATTGCATGTTCGGTTCACTCAATCTGAGGACGATCTGAGCAATGTTGGTATTTCTGGCTCAACAGCCTCCAAGTTTCCAACTCTAAGCTAATGGGTATACATGCCACCCAAGCATTGCTGAGTGATCCTTTCCCTGCTGGAAAACATTTTTATTTTATAGTGTGCAAAAAGCAGGAGTGCCTATTTTGGAATTTGTACTTATAAGCCTAGAGTTTTAAAATTCCCTCAACTAACCCATACTACATGGAGCAGCCCTGAGAGTGTGACCTAAAAGTCAGCAGTCTTTTTCTGAGTCCTCCTTACAATGAGAACATCATTATTGTGCTTTCTATGGAGTACCAAGGACAGAAGAAACAAACTCTACAAGATTTTCCAAATAAATTGTTTGTAATACTTGCCATTTAAGACGACTTCTACCAGTGAAAGTCTCAAATAAAAAAAATGAAGATTCCACTCCTCTCTCTCTCTCTCTCTCTCTCTCTCTCTCTGTCTTTCTCTCTCTCATACACACACCCTTATATGTATACATGCACATTTATAAGTGTATATGTACATATATATACATGTAAATGATATGCAGCAATGTCATGATACGATAATTCAGATATTTTTGTCTTTATTTTTCCATCTTTTATACTTCCTAATGTTTTCATAATAGGAAAGACTCAAACAAAATAAGCAAGAATTTGACATAGAGATAGACCGAAGACGAAAAACCATTGTGGACAGGCAAACCATGGGAACAAGAATAGATGCATAAATATTTTTTAAGGCCTGTGCCTTGGTTCCCTCCAAACCTGAGCAGTCCATATCTAGAAAAGCAGTTAGGGGAATGCAGAGAAAAGCTCCCTGGGAATTGGGAACTGGACAAACTGGGTTGATAACTGTTTCTGTATGTTTTTTAACTTCTTAAAGTCTCAGTTTTCCCATATGGGGATAATAATGCCTGCTTCACAATATTACTGCGAGGGGTATATTAAATGTTTTCAAAATATGCAATGTGGAGAATTTTTTTTTGATGTAATTATTTATTTTCCTTTGGGTGATATCCAGTAGTGGGATTGCTGAATCAAATGGTAGTTCTATTCTTAGTCATTTCAGAAATCCTCAGTAACTCAAAAAGCAACAGATGCTGGAGAGTACGTGGAGAAAAGAGAACGCTTCTACATTGTTGGTGGAAGTGTAAACCAGTACAACCTCCATGGAACACAGAGTGGCAATCTCCAAAATATCCAAAAATTGACCTTCCATACGACCCAGCAATCCCCCCTCTGGGAATACACCCAGAGGAACTCAAGTCACTCTACAGAAAAGACAACTGAGCACACGTGTTTATTGCAGCATGATTCAAAATAGCAAAAACATGGAACCAACAGTGCTGCCCATCCAAAGGAGACTGGACCAAAAGATGTGGTACATATACACAACGGAACACCACACAGCCACAAAGAAGGGGCAAACCATGGACTTCGCAGCAACTTCGATGGATGAAGACTCCATCATACTCAGTGATCTATCACAGAAACAAAGAACCGAGTACCACATGTTCTCATTCATAAGTGAACCCTGAACATTTATAATAATACTAAAAGAAAGGGATTGGCAGTAGCAGAACAATGCCAGGAGAGGGGGGTCACATAATGTTGTATCTCAAGGAGAGTTCCCCAAACTTTTGAACTTGAAATTTTTTTTTTTTTCAGTTTGAGTTTGAGTCTCACTCTGTTGCCCAGACTGGAGTGCATTGGCATGCTCCCGGCCACCACAGCCTTGACCTGCTGGGCTGAGGCGATCTTCCTGCCTCAGGCTTCCAAGTAGCTGGAACTACAGGCAGGCGCTACAGAGCCCGGCTAATTTTTTATTTATTGTAGAGACGAAGTCTTACCAAGTTGCCTGGGTGGGTCTCGAACCCGCAGGCTCAGACAATGCCTTGGCCTCGCAAAGTGCTGGGATTACAGACTGAGCCACCGAGACTGGCCAAGAATAGATTTTGAATGTGAGCATAATGTGTAGAATCTCTCCCCATTCCTTCACACACACAGAGTATAGTAGTTGATGGAGAAAATGTTTGACAAAGAGCTACTATACACCTTACAGCTACTAGAATAACTTACAGAATAAGAAGAAGAAGAAGAAGAAGAAAGACAAGTGTCAATGAGGATGTGAACAAATTTGAACCATCAAACATTGTTGATGGGGATGTAAAATGGTAGAGCCACTGTAGAAGACAGTTGGGAGGTCATTGAAAGTTTAAGATGTAATTACCATATAATCTAGTAATTCTACTCCTAAGAATATACCTCAAATATTTGAAAACTGTGACTCAAACAGATAACTGTATGCCAATGTTTATAGCAGCATCACAAAAATAGACAAAAAGTGAAAGACAACCCAAATATCCATCAACAGACAAGTGATAAAGAAATGTGATCTGTCTACAATGGAATATTATTCAGTCATAAAAAGAAATGAAATTCTGATACATGTTACAACATGGATGAACTTGGAAAACACTATGCTAATTACAAGAAGCCAGGAAAAAATGGACAAATATTGTATAATTCCATTTATATGAAACACCTACAGTAAGCAAATTCACAAAGACAGAAAGTAGACAATAGGTTACTGGGGTGGAGTTGGAAGGAAAAGTGGGAAGTTGTTTAATGGGTACAGACTTTCTCTTTTAGGTGATGAAAAAGTTTTTGAAAACATACAGAGGTAATGCCAGAACAGTATTGTAAATGAAATGAACACCAGTGAATTATACACTTTAAATGGTTAAAATGGGGGAGAGATCCAAGATGGCCACCATGCAGCAGCAGACAGGTGCCTTTCTTGCCAAGCAAGGCAGATAGAAGGGACCCAGTTGCCAACAGATAAAGACACTCTGAACACTTTTGGATGGATGAAGCACCCTATATCCAACAAAGGTCTCTTTGAACACATACGGACCCTATTCCTTGCCATTCACCAGGCTCACACAGGAATCCACATTTTGCCTGGTAAATGAGAGTGGGTGAGTGATCTGTTAAAATTTTGAATGGGTTCACCAAACCATGCATGAGTCATTGGTCTCACACAGGAGGAGTCCTGGTCAGGACACAGTGGTGGGCAGCTGGAGCACAGGTGGAACAGGAAACAAAATGTACCCTCAGTCAGCCACTGCAAGCATGGCTTCTGCCAGCAGGATCAGGCAGCTTTCTCCCAGGCAGAGAAAGTCTGCCTGCCGTGTGAACCCAGCCAGTGCCTGCCATCACCAACTGGTGGCCATCTTCCCAGCCAGATCAGAAAGAATCACCTCTCAGCTTCGCATGTCTACAAGGCAGATATTCCCTATGTCCTGGGAGGGAATTCATTATTTTTCAAGAGCAGAGTTCATACTTGAACAAGAAGGGAGCAACACGAAGGATACCCAAATGTTTTCTTGATGGGAAGGCTTCTGGACTGCAAGCCACAGGCAACAAACAGGAAACCCATCCCCCCATTCACTCTCCACAAAGTGCCTGCAGAAGGGTCTGAAAACTAACCCAACTAGATTAACAGCAGGAGAGAAAAATCTGTAGTAAAGAAACCTGTGACAGGGTGAATCAAGGAACCGAAGTGAACGCCCCTCCTTCCCTGACTGAGTGATATATATTGAACCACAAAAAGAATCCTAGAACACAGGGTCATTAACTGACTTCAGAGGAACAAAACCAAAGTGGAATTATAGAGAGGGAAGAGAGGCCTATCACAAATGAGGAAAATTCAATAAAAAGTACAGACAATTCTCAGAGTCTCAAAGAGACAGCACCTGAAAAAGCAGCTATCAGGGCATGAACAATAGAAAGCCCTCAGAATGGCCTGCCCCATATGACAGAAATCAGAGATTGGCTGGCTAAAATGAACAGAGAGAACCAAGAGAAACTAGACACGAAACTCACCAAAGTCATCAGGAAGTAAAAATGGAGTTGACCAATTTCAAAAAAGCCCCTTATCTTTTTTTTTTTGAGTTGGAGTCTTATTCTGTCACCAAGACTGGAGTGCAGTGGCATGCTCCCGGCCACCGCAGCCTCCACCTGCTGGACTCTGGTGATCCTTCCACCTCAGCCTTCCAAGTAGCTGAAACTACAGGCACACGTTACCAAACCCGGCTAATTTTTTGGTTTATTGTAGAGATGAGGTCTTGCCAAGTTGCCTAGGTGGGTCTCGAACCCACGAGCTCAGGCAATCCACTCACCTCAGCCTCCCAAAGCGCAGGATTACAGGCTGAGCCACCGAGCTCAGCAAGCCCCTTCTTAAATAATGGGAATGAAGAACTTAATCCTGGAAATTAAAAATTAAATAACAAGCATAGGGAGTAGGATCAACCAGGCAGAGAAAAGAATGTCAGAGCTGAAAGACCAAAATATGGAATTAACCCAGCATGTCAAAAACATAAGGAAAAAAAAAGCTCAAAAAGAAGGAGCAAGGCCTCTGAGAGATATGAGATTATGTCAAGAAGCCAAATCTGCACCTGACTGGTATCCCTGAAGCAGAAAGGGAAACTGAGAGCACCATGAAACAAGGATTCCATGAGGTCATTCAAGAATACTACCCACATCTCACTATGCAAGCACAAGAGATTCAGAGAACCCACACAAAGTATCACATGAGAATGCCATCCCAAAGACACAAAGTAATACACCTCTTCAAAGTAGGCATGAAAGAAAAAATATTAAAGGCAGCAAGAGAAAAAAGTAAAACTACGTTCTGGAGAAGTCCTATCAGAAATATTCAAGAATTATCTGCAGAAACATTACAAATCAAAAGGAACTGGAGTCCAATATTTAATGTTCTTAGAGATAAGCAATTCCAGCCAATAATTTCCTACCTCACCAAAGTAAGCTTCATCAACAAGGGAGAATTAAAATCCTTCCCAGATATCCAGTCTCGAAGAGAATTTGCCACCTCCAGATCACCCATTCAAGAGACACTTAAGAAGATGTTGAAAACAGAAGAAAAAAAGGTTATCAAAAGCAAAGAGTTAAGAGAGTACTCACAAAAATGAAAAGGCACACATATATACACACAAAAGTAAAAAGGAAACAAAGCAAACTCCTAAAAGCCCTATGACAGGTATAAACTGTCACATTTCACTATGCCACTGAAGAGCCATAGAGTGACAAACTGGATAAAGAAGCATGATCCAACAGTCTGCTACCTCCAGAAAACTAATCGCATTGCAATAGACGCCCACAGGTTCAAAGCTGGGACTGAAAAATGATCTTTCAGGCAAATGGAAAACAGAGAGAGCAGGTGTAGCTATTCTAATATTAGACAAAATAGACTTCAAACCATCAAAAGTTAAAAGGACACATAAGGATACTACATAATGATAAAAGGTTCAATCCACTAGCAAGAAATATCTATCTTTAACATATATGCACTCAATACAGGAGCACCAGGTTTTGCAAATCAACTACAAAGTAAACTAAGAGAGGATATTGACTCTCACACAATCATAGTTGGATACCTCAATATCCTGCAAACAGCCCAAGACAGACCAAGGCAAAAAATCAACAAGGAGATCTAGAATCTTAAAGTGATGCTTGATCAAATGGATTTAACAGACATCTACAGAACATACCACCCAGCATCTACAGAGTATACACTCTATTCATCAGCACATAGAACATACTCAAAATCATCCACATTCTTGGACATAAATCAAGTGTGAACAAATTTCAAAAGACTGAAATAATACCATGCATCTTCTCAGATCACAGTGGAATAAAAATAAATATTGCCGTAAACAAGATTCCCCCAAACACAAAAAGTCACAGATAATGAACAACATGCTGCTGAACAACACTTCTGGGTCAACACAGAAATCAAGACAGAGATTAAAAGATTCCTGGAAACAAACAAAAACAAAGACAACTTTTATCAGAATCTCTGAAATGCCAAGAAAGGTGTTAAGAAGAAAATTCATACCATTGCATGCACACATCAAGAAAAGAGAAAGATCTCAAGTAAACACCCTAATGTCACCCCCAAAGCATTCAAGTTTAGAAAAACTTTACTTCAAAAAAAATGCAGATTAACCAGATAAAATCACAACTACAGGATATAGAAAACAAAAATATCATAGAAAAGATCTACAAGACAAAAATCTTGTTCTTTGAAAGAATAAATAATACTGATGGACCCCTGGTCAGAATGAATAAAAAAGAGAGAGAGAGAGTCCAAATAAACACAATTAGAAATGCAAAAGACAAAGTCACAACTGACCCTGAAGAAATCCAAAAGATAATCAGAGATTACCTGTATGCATATAAACTAAAAAACCTAAAGGAAATGGAGGACTTTATGACATTGCACAATCACTCAAGCTTGAAACAAGAAGAAATTGAAACTCCAAACAGACCAATAACAATCCAAGAAATTGAATTAGTCATAAGAAATCTCCCTGCCAAAAAAGCCCTGGACCAGATGGCTTTCCAGCTGAATTCTACAAGACATAAAAGGAGGAGCTGACACCAGTCTTATTGAAAGTATTCCAGGCAACTGAGAAAGACAAAATTCTCTTCACCTTTGTTATGAAGTTAACATCATACTGACCCAAACAAGAAAAGACCCAACAAGGAATCTCCTTGATGAACATAGATACAAAAATTCTCAACAAGATTCTAGCAAATCACATCTAACAATACATCTTGAGGATCGTCCATGATGACCAGGTGGGCTTCATTCCCAGGATGCAAGGCCAGTTCAATATTTGCAGGACCATAAATGTAATACAGCACATTAAGAGACGTAAAATCTGAGATCAGAGCCGCTGGTGTGCAGGATCATCAGCCATTCTTGGAGTCTCTCCGGAGAAGGCAGTGGAGGTCAGCTGCTCCTCAGCCCTGACACTTGGCCCATGCCACCACTCATGACAGTAGGGTGGGCACTGGCAGAGGGAACTGTGGAGAAGGCATGGCAAGGAAATCTGGAGCTGAACCCTGCCCTGCCACCAGTGAGGAGACATCAACCACCTGAGACATCTCTGTCTCAGGACTGGGCAGAGACCTACATTGCCCCCCCCACCCCATCCCCAGCTCTGTTCAGCTTCCAACCTGGGAGCCAGAGGCGATCTCTGCAACTATCTGGGATTAACCATCGCTGATCCAGAGAGGAAACTTCAGGAACAGACACAGAGAAATGGATACCCCACCCCTGCGCTGGACCAGGCATAGACACATCAGATCTGAATGGGGTACTTGGTGGCAGCAGCAGCAGCAGATGAGTTGGTTGAGTTGGGAATTGATTCACCTTCCACACATAGCAGTCTGTGGGGCTAAGGGACACCAGATCAGCCTGCACCAAGAGCTGAGGGGAGGAGCCGGAGGCTACAGCCCATTCCCTACTACAGTAGTGGCCAGAAGCCATGGTGGTGCTTCGGAAAGGAACCTGAAGCTCCAAAAATGGTTAAAGAGGGAGCTCTCTTTTTCCTTTTCTCTGTTTTTGTTTATGTTCTAGTACTTGTTTCCTTTTTTATTTTTATTTTGGTGGTTTTTAGTTTTCCTGTTTGTATATGGGTATTTTGGGGGGCAAGTGCATCATCAGATTTTGTTTGTTTGTTTGTTTGTTTACATGTTTATATGATTTGTTTTATCTTTTTTGTTTGTTTTTGTTTCATTCCTTTGTTTATTCATTAGCTGGTGTGTCTGTCTATTTTCCTTATCCTTCTGCTTTGTCTTCATCTTCCTTTAGTATCCCTTCTTTCTTTTTCTGTGCTTTCCCTTTTACTTATCTCATTTTGCTTACTGGGAGCATACATATGCCCCCAGTGCATGCACAAATTGTAAAGTGGTGAGAAGTGAGTTCCAGGGACCCATGTACCTGTCAGTGGATACTGTGATCTGCAGATAGCTTCTGAACTACAGCTCACCCTTCACACCTTAATCAAATCTCAAAACTCCAAAAAACACAGTACCAAACCTCAGTTTGGCTTCAAAACTGAACAAATTCAGACGATACACATAAGGAAGAATAGAAGATTGAGCAAACAGAAGTGAAAGCTATCCCTCCATCACTGAGCAATGGAATTAAAGTAGGAGGGGAAAAGGGGGATTAAAAACTATCACAAGCCGGGCTCGGTGGCTCAGCCTGTAATCCTGCACCTTTGGGAGGCTGAGGTGAGTG
>NW_007253734.1:368579-377656 GCF_000164805.1 Carlito syrichta | reverse complement strand
AAAAAAAAAAAAAAAAAACTATCACAAATGAAGAAGAATCAAAGGAAGAATTCAGGTCCCATACAGAAGACCCTGGGAAGACAGCACCTGAAAGTACAGCCTTTGAAACTCAAACAACGAAGAACCCCCAGAATGACTGGTCTCCAACCACAAATCCAGAGATCAAGGTATTAATAGAGACAATGAATAAAAATGAGGAGAGACAAGAGGAAAAAATGAAGGAGTTGGTAACTGAGATGACAACAATAAAGAATACAGTTATGAAATAAGTAACAAACTGACAAGCACGGAAAACAGAATTAACCAGCAGAAGAAAGAATCTCAGAGCTTGAGGACCAAAATATGGAACTAACCCAAATTGTTAAAAACATAGAAAAGAAACTTTAAAAGATGGAACAAAACCTCCAAGAGATGTACGATTATATCAGGAATCTGAATCTAAGATTAACTGGTATTCCTGAGGCAGATAAAGAAACAGAGACCACCCTGGAACAAACATTCCATTAAATTATCCAAGAAAATTTCCCTTATCTCCTCAGAGACGTGACCATTCAAACACAAGAGATTCGCAGAACGCCTGCAAGAGGAGGAGACCAACTCCTAGACACATAATAATCTGCTTACACAAAGAAGGTATAAAAGAAAAAAAAATACTAAGGGCAGCAAGAGAGAAAGGTAAGACTACCTATCAAGGAAGACCGATTAGAATAGCAGCAGATTTATCTACAGGACCACTAAAGGCTAGAAGAAACTGGAGTCCAATCTGCAAAGTTCTCAAAGATAAACAATTCCAACCAAGAATTTCCTACCCAGCTAAGCTAAACTTCATCAGCAATGAGGAATTCAAATCCTTCCCAGACATTCAATCCCTAAGCGTTTATGCCACCTTCAGACCAGCTCTACAAGAAACACTTAAGAAAGTATTAAATACAGAAGAAAGAAAAAATAGAATGATCACACTCTTCCCGGGAATGCAGGAAAAAGAATGAAAACATACACATATATCAAATCAAAAGAAAATCAGCAAACAAATAAACAAGCAATCAACAACAAATGCAAATGTTACAAGGATGTGTCAGGGATAAGCTCTCACATCTTATAACTAGCCGGAATGTGAATGGAATAAATGCACCACTGTAAAGACGTAGAATGACAAACAGGATTTTTTTTTTTAGTTGGAGTCTCACTCTGTCACCCAGACTGGAGTGCAGTGGCCGCTCCCAACCACCGCAGCCTCGACCTGCTGGGCTCCGGTGATCCTTCCGCATCAGCCTTCCAAGTAGCTGGAACTACAGGTGTGTGCTACCACACCCAGATAATTTTTTATTTATTGTAGAGATGAGGTCTCACCAAGTTGCCCAGGCAGGTCTCAAACCCTCAGGCCCAGGTAATCCACTCACCTCAGCCTCCCAAGGCGCGGGATTACAGGCTGAGCCATCGAGCCCGGCACAAACAGGATTTTTAAAATGGCACAGCAATATGTTGTCTCCAGGAGATTCATCACACTAGAGTGGACACTCACAGAATAAAAGTAAGATTATGGAAAACAATTTTTGAGGCTAACAGAACACAAAAGAAAGCAGGAGTTGCAGTCTTAATATCAGACAAGATATCCATTAAGTTATCAAAAACTTAAAAGATACAGAAGGTCACTACATAATGAAAAGGTTCAATCTATCACCAAGAAATATTCATGTTAAATATTATGCACCCAACATAGGAGCACCAACTTTTATAAAGCAACTTCTAGGTAAAGTGAAAAAACACACTGACTCAAACACTATCATAGCTAGGGACTTAAATACCCCCACTAACAACCATAAATAGATCATCAAGGCAAAAAATCAACAAGGAGATCCAAAATCTCAACTTGTTGCCTGATCAAATGGACTTAATAGATACCTATAGAACACTCCACCCAACAACCACACAATATACATTCTATTCATCACCACATGAAACATACTCCAAGATCGACCACATTCTCAGACATAAATTGAGCATAAACAAATTCCATAGATCAAAATTCTACCATGCACCTACCTTGTCAGACAACAGTGAAATAAAAATAAATAATAACACCAACAAAGCTACCCCTAAATCCACAAAGACATGGACACTAAAGAGCATGATGCTGAACAACTCTTGGGTCAACATGGAAATCAAAGCAGAAATTAAAAGATTTCTGAGAACAATGAAAATAAAGACACATTATGCCCAAACTTCTGGGATACCATGAAAATAGGACTGAGAGGGAAGTTCATTTCTTTACGAAAACGCCTAAAGAAAATGGAAAGATCACAAGTTAACAGCCTAACAAATCACCTAAGGGAGCTGGAAAGGCAAGACTACTAAAACCCTAACTTCAGCAAAATAATCCAGATCACCAAAGTAAAAGCCCAAATACAGGACCTAGAAGACAAAAATATCATAGAAAAAAAAAATGAAACAAAAAGTTGGTCTTTGAAAGGATAAACAAGATTAATGGACCCTTAGCCAAACTGAAAATGAAAAAGAGAGAAAAATCCCAAATAAACACAATCAAAAATGCAAAAGATCAAATCACAACAGACCCTGAAGAAATATAAAAAATTATCAGAGATTACTATGCATACCTGTATGGAAACAAACTTGCAACTCTAAAGGAAATGGAAGATTTTGTGACATCACATAAACTCCCAAGCTTGAAACAAGATGAAATTGTGACATTAAATAGACCAATAATAGCCCAGGGAATCAACTCCATCATAATAAAACTACCCACACACAAAAAAAGTCCTGGACCAGATGGCTTTCTGGTGAAGTTCTACAAAACATACGAGGAGAAACTGATAACAATCCTACTGAAAGTATTCCAAGCAATCAAGAAAGATAGGGGAACTCTCCCCAAATCATTTTATGAAGCTAACCTCACACTAATACCCAAACCAGGTAAAGATTCAACAAAGAAAGAGAGCTACAGACCAATATCCTTGATGAACATAGATGCAAAAATAATCAACAAGATTCTAGCAAATTGTATCCAACAACACATCTCAAAAATCATCGACCATGATCATGTAGGCTTCATCGCTGTGATACAAGGCTGATTCAACATCCGCAAGACCATAAATGTAATTAAATGCATCAACAGATGTAAAAATAGGAATCACATAATTATATCATTGGATACAGAAAAAGATTTTGACCAAATCCAACATCCCTTCTTGATAAAAACCCTTAAACACCTAGACATAGAGGGAACATACCTCAAAATAGTAGGAGCTACCTACAATAAACCCACAGCTAGCATATTGCTAAATGGTCAAAAATTGGAAGCATTTCCCCTGAGAACCAAAACAAGACAAGGCAGCCCACTTTCATCCCTCTTGTTCAACATAGTGTTGGAAGTCCTAGCTAGAGCAATTAGTCAAGAGAAAAAAAACAGGATATCCAAATAGAAAAAGAGGAAGTTAAGCTATCCCTCTTTGCTAACAATACGATTCTATATCTCAAAAATCTAAAAGAGTCTGTCAAAAACCTTCTTGTACTGATAAAGGACTTTGGCAAAGTCTCAGGGTACAAAATCAATGTGCAACAGATAGTCACATTCTCATACACCAACAACACAGGCCAAGAACTAAAAAAAGCACAATCCCATTCACAACAGCCACAAAAAATGAAATACCTTGACATCCTCCTAACCAGAGAATTGAAAGATCTTTATGAATGAAAACGGCAAACACTGCTCAATGAAGTCAAAGATGACACGAAAAAATGGAAAAATATTCCATGCTCATGAATAGGAAGAATCAACATTGTTAAGCTGTCCATCCTATCCAAGGCAATCTACAGATTCAATGCACAACCCATTAAGTTACCAGCAACATTCTTCTGAGACCTGGACATAACAATACAGAAATTCATATGGAATCATAAATGTCCAGCAATAGTCAAAACAATCCTGAACAAAAGTAATAAACTGGGAGATATCACGCTTCCAGACTTTAAACTTTATTATAAGGCTTCAATAATCAAAACAACCTGGTATTGGATCTAAAACAGGCATATAGACCAACGGAACAGGATAGAGATTCTGGAAGCAAAACCTTAATTTCTCAGCCAGCTCATTTTCGACAAAGCCTCAACTAACAACCAATGGGGAGTGGAGAACTTATTCAGTAAATGGTGTGGGGAAAACTGACTGACCACATGCAGAAGATTAAAACAAGACCCCTACCTATCACCATACACAAAAATCAACTCTAAATGGATCAAAGACTTAAGCATAAAATCTCAAACTATAAGAATCTTAGAAAATACAGTAGACACTGTTATGGAAATTGGAACTGGCAACCAATTCCCGATTAAAATCCCAAATGTCCATGCCACAAGAGACAAGACAAACAAGTGGGACCTCATCAAACTGAAAAGCTTCTGCAAAGCCAAAAAAAAAAAAAACAACCATCAAGAGAGTGGGGAGACAGCCTATAGACTGGGAAACAATATTTGCCAACTGTATATCTGACAAAGGCCTAACATCTAGAATCTACAAGGAACTCAATCATGCCGAAAAGAAAAAATCCAAACAGCCTTTTTAAAAATGGACAAAAGATATGAATAGACACTTCTTAAAAGAAGACATATGTGCAACCAACAGATGTATGAAAAAATGCTCAGCCTCACTAATCATCAAAGAAATGCAAATTAATACTACACTAAGATACCACCTAACTCCAGTCAGGAGGGCCATCATCAATAACTCAAAAAGCAACAGATGCTGGAGAGGATGGGGGGAAAGGGAACACTTCTACAATGTTGGTGGGAGTGTAAACTAGTACAACCTCTGTGGAAAACAGTATGGCGATTCCTAAAAGATTTTTAGAAATCAACCTCTCATATGACCTAGCAATCTCCCTTCTGGGAATATACCCGGAGTAACTCAAATCATTCTATAAAAACGATACCTGTGCATGCATGTCTATTGCACCATTAGTCACAATATCAAAAACATGGAACCAACTGTGCTGCCCATGGAAAGTAGACTAGATGAAAAAATATGGTACATATACACGATGGAATATTATAGAGCCATAAAGAAGGACAAAATTATGAACTTCACAGCAACTTGGACGGTTTCAGAGTCTGTAACATTCAGTGATCTATCAAATATCAAAGAAACAAAGAACTGAGTACCACATGTTCTCACTCATAAGCGGGCTCTGAACAATTATCATAAGACTACAAGAAAGAGATTGGCAGTAGGGAACTGCCAGTGGAATGAGGGACATACTTCATTAATACATGTACCTGATCTCAAATCAGATGGTGGGGAGCAAAGTGAGGCCCAAACTTTACCTGTACAATGACCATTTGTATACCTTACCCTGAATTGTCCTCTGTATCTTTAAAATAAATTAAAAAAAAAAAAATTAAAACCGGGACAACCCTTCAGGTCCCCTCCCACTGTGGGAGCTTTTCTGTCCTCTCATTAAATCCTGTTTTCTCACTTTAAAAAATAAATAAATAAAATACAAATGTAAAACCAAGAACGACGTGATTATATCATTAGACGCAGAAAAAGCATTCGACAAAACTTAACATCCCTTTTTGATAAAAACCCTTGTACATCTAGACATAGAAAGAACATTTCTCAAAACAGTAAGAGCCATCTATGATAAACCCACAGCCAACATTTTTCTCAATGGGCAGAAGCTGGAATCGTTCACCCTAAGAACAGTAACAAGACAAGGATGTCTACTCTTACCTCTCCTGTTCAACATAGTGCTGGAAATCCTAGGCAGAGCACTTAGGCAAGAGAAGGAAATCAGGAGTATCCAAATATGAAAAGAAGTTAAATTATCTCTCTTTACAGACAATATGCTTCCCTATCTCGAAAACCCTTTGGAGTCTGTCAAAAACCTCCCGGAACTCATAAATTATCTTGATTAAGTCTCGCTTTAAAAAATCAACATGCAAAAGACAGTTGCACTTCTATACACCAGCAACAAGCAGGCAGAGAACCAAATAAAAAAACACAATCCCATTCACAATAACCACATGCAAAAAAATGAAATACCTTGGCATCCAACTAACCAAGGAAGTGAAAGACCTTAACAACAAGAACTACAAAATTCTGCTCAAATAAATCAGGGATGACACAAACAAGTGGAAAAACATTCCATGCCCATAGACTGGAAGAATCAATATTGTCAAGATGTCTATCCTACCCAAAGCAATCTATGGAGTCAGTGCAATCAATTTACCAATATCATTTCTCTCAGACCTGGAAAAGACAATCCAGAAATTCATACAGAAACAAAAAGAGCACCCATAGCCAAAACAATCCTCACTAAAAGGAACAAAGTAGGAGGTATCACACTTCCAGACTTTAAATTTTATTACAAGGCTACAGTAACCAAAATAGTCTGGTATTGATACAGGAATGGACACACAGACCAATGGAACAGGACAGAGATTCTGGAAGCAAAAACACAGACTCTCAACCAACTTATCTTTGACAAAGTCACCAATAACAATCACTGGGGAAAGGGGAGCATATTTAACAAATGATGCTAGAAAAATTGAATGAACACATGCAGAAGAATGAAATAGGATCGCTGCCTAGCAACATATACAAAAATCAACTCAAAATGGATCCAATTCCTATATGTAAAACCTCAAACTATAAGAATCCTAGAAGAAAACATAGGAAACACCCTTATGCACATTGGTGTAAGCAACAAATTTTTGACCATGTCACGAAAAACAAATGTCATAAAAACTCAGATAGACAAGTGGGACTTCAGACTGAAAAGGTTTTGCACAGCAAAATAAACCACTAGGACAATAAAGAGACAATTCACATCATGGGAAAAATATTGGCAAATTATGCAATTGACAAAAGCCTTACATCCGGAATTTACAAGAAACCCAAATAAAGTAAATAATAATAATAATAATAACCTCATTAAAATGTGGCTGAAGGACATTAACATATACTTCTCAAAAGATGACATACAAGCAGCCAACAGACACATGCAAAACTGCTCAGCCACACTAATCATCAGAGAAATGCAAATTAAAATTACAATAGATACCACCTAGCTCCGTGGTAAGGGTGACTATCATTAACAAGTCAAAAAACAACAGATGCTGGCCTGAGTGCAGACAAATGGGAATGTTTCTACACTGCTGGTGGGAATGCAAGCTAATTCAATCTCTTTGGAAAGCAGTGTGGCGATTCCTAACAGAGCTAAAAATTGCCTTCCATGTGATCCGGAAATCCCTCTCCTGGAAATATATGTGGAAGAATATAAATCATTCTACAAAAAGACACCTGCACACACATGCTTATTGTCACACTATTCACAATAGCAAAAACATGGAACTAACCCTGCTGCCCATCAAAAGTGGTCTGGATAAAGAAAATGTGTTACAGATACACAATGGAGTATTACACAGCCATAAAGAAGAGCAAAATCAGGGACTTTGCAGCAATTGGGTGGCATCGGAGACCATCATACTAAGTGAACTATCACAGAAACAAAGAACTGAATACCGCATGTTGTCACTCATAAGTGGGCCATGAACATTAGATACACTAGCACAAGGGAGAGATTGGCAGTCACTGGGCACTGCTAGGGGTGTGAGGGAGGGGGACACATGATAACACAAGGGGTATCTGGTCCACTACCAGTGGGAGTGAGGGCCAGTTAGAAGCCCAAACTTCACCTGCATGCAGCTTACTTATGTAGTTAATCCTCACTTGTGCCCCACATATCTATAATAAAATAAAAAATTTTTAAAGGTTAAAATGAAAATTTTATATTATATATGTCTTTCTACCTGTTAAACAAACAAATAAAAGAAGCTACTATGAATCTGCAATACCAAACATATAAATATGAGATATATTGTTTGTTCAATTTGCACATAAGTTTAGTTCTCTGTCTGCCACCTCCACCACCCACCTATCCCCAGTAGAGAAAACCATGAATATAGATCATTCAAGTGAGTACAAAACTTACAGCTCAAATATTTGGATAACAGCTTCAATTATTCACTGTGTGGTGAGAACACAGACTTTCCACTGGAGTTTGGTACAAGACTTTACACAAGTATTTACTAAATGCTTTCTTGTGTGTGTGTGTGTGTGTGTGTGTGTGTGTGTGTGTGTGTGTGTGTGTGTGTGTTGGAGTCTCACTCTGTCGCCCAGGCTGGAGTGCAGTGGCTGCTCCCGGCCACCGCAGCCTCAACCTGCTGGGCTCCGGCGATCCTTCCTCCTCAGCCTTCCGAGTAGTCGAAATTACAGGCACACGCTACCATGCCCGGCTGATTTTTTGATATATTGTAGAGATGAGGTCTCGCCAAGTTGCCCAGGCGGGTCTTGAACCCGCAGGCTCAGTCAATTCACTCACCTCAGCTTCCCAAAGGCACGGGATTACAGGCTGAGCCACCAAGCCCGGCTTACTAAATGCTTTCTAAATAAATGGGTCTCTGTAGAGCAATAACCAGGCAGCAGTTCATATGAACCAATTAGAAACTTTGTGAATGAAGCATGTGTGTGTGTGTGTGTGTGTGTGTGTGTGTGTGTGTGTGTGTGTGTGTAACCTATCAGTTCTAGTTGAACAACCTTGGCTTATACAAAATTATTGCAAACTAAAATATATTTTCATCAAATAGTTGTAGCTATGAAAATTGAATGCAGAAATGCTCATTAAGTAGTTTTTGCCATTTTGAGAGACTATGTTTCCAGTTGTGGAAAACCAGTGAAGACAGAAAAAAATAATTTAATTTTAGTAATAAACAAGGTAGAGTTCCCTTTCATGGGCATAATTTTTCTGCTGTTGACATCTCCTAGCACCTGCATGTTCAGCTCTGTCCTCTTAAAGCTAATTATACATTTTATTCAACACCCCTGGGTTTCTTTTTTGTTCTAATATTAAAATTTTCAGTTATAAATAGTAACTATGATTATATAATTTTATAATTTGAGGCCTCAGTCACTGGATAGGAACACTCCAGGCTGTTTCGTGTATCCCTGAACTCACCCAAATTAAAAGTTATTTAATAAATCCGTGCATTGAGTTAAATGA
>NW_007253734.1:367483-368559 GCF_000164805.1 Carlito syrichta | reverse complement strand
GCGCACACGTGCGCGCACATGTGTGTGTTTTAAGGGAAAATAGGCAAGAAGTGTTATAAGAAACAGAAAACGCCTATTGCTGAATCCTGGCTAATTGCTCCCTTTCAGGAGAGGCACTAAAGATGAAGCAGCCTTGCCTTTGTCGCATTCTGGTTCCTGCAGGTGCAAAGCAATGACTACTGTTAATGCATCCGAAATGGGCCATGCTGCATGTGATGAACAGGTAAACAGGTCTTGAGCTTCCAGGACTTTCAGCCTAGTGCTTTCCGTGAACTTCAAAACTGAATCAGAAAGAAAACAAAGAAGGTTCAATCTTAAAATCTGTGGTCCCTGCTGTCACTGGAAGTAAATATGAAGCACCTGAGGGAACTGGAGCCTATATTCAAAAGTTTGCATAAACCTGAATAGAGCATGGAGGTGGAAAGGGATGGCTGGAGATATTACAGAAAAATCAAAGGGAGAGAACCCTTTCAAAATATATTGAACGCTTCTACCACTCATCATTCAGGAAGAGTTCATGGAAGTCTCTAGCACTGCCATGTCCTATGTTGATATGAGTATAAACATTACTTCAAAATGATTCTTTTTTTCTTCACTTCTTTTTTTACTTTATTTTTATTATAAAGATGTGAGGTACAAGTCAGGATTAGGTACATAAGTAATGCATGTGCAGGTGAAGTTTGGACCTCCAACTGCTCCTCGCTTCCCCTGGTTTAGGATCAAGTATCCTTTGTATTATTATGTACTCCCCCATTTTCCTTCCTCCCCTAGCAGTGTCCCACAATTTTTGCTTCACTCTTTAAAAATTAACCGAAGTTGATTTATTTGGTCTAAATGGGTTGGCTTTGTCTTTCAGAATGTGCATGTAAAATGCATTCAAATAAAAGGTATCAGGCTGGGTGAGATGACTCACATCTGAAATCCCAGCACTTTGGGAAGCCAAGATGGGAGAGTTGTTTGAGCTCAGGAGTTAGAGACCAGTCTAAGCAACATAGTGAGATCTTGCCTCTACAAAAAAATCAGAAAATTTGCCCTGGCATGATGGTGCATACCTGTAGTACCAGCTACTTGAGAGG
>NW_007253734.1:344411-366552 GCF_000164805.1 Carlito syrichta | reverse complement strand
TGATCCTTCCACCTCAGCCTTCCAAGTAGCTGGAACTACAGGCGTGCGCTACCACGCCTGCCTAATTTTTGATTTATTGTAGAGACAAGGTCTCTCCAAGTTGCCCGGGTGGGTCTCAAACCCACGGGTCAGGCAGTCCACTCATCTTGGCCTCACAAAGTGAGGGGATTGCAGGCTGAGCCACTGACCCTGGCCAATATAGCAATTCTTCAAAAAAACACACCTCATTTCGATATGCGTATATGTCTGTGTGCACCTAAAGAAAGCTGAAAAAATACAAATCTCACTTTTACTGTTTTTATATTTAAGAAGGCATGTGAGATGGGGAAGAAGTCACTGTGGGACATAAATGGTAACTTTTTATGGTTTATATATTCTGTGTTCTTTCATTTTTTTTGCAATGAGCATATATTACTTTTATAATTAATAATTTAGAAGTAAAGTCAAATGAAGTCCCACAGGAGAGAGAAAACAAATAAAACATCATCTATAACACCACGCAAAATAACTTACAATTATTTTTCCTTTTTATAAAATATTAGAGAAAATAGCTTCATAAACTTCAATGTACTCATCATTCAACTTCAAAAATGATCAGTTCCTGGTCAATGCTGTTTCATTCATCGTCCCTCATACAATTAAACATATAACACAGCTAAATTTGTTAAAGCAAATTCAAAACATCATATCATTTTGTATGTATATACTTAATTCATTTTAGCTGAAATTTAAACCAAAGAACAGGCAAACTTCTCAGGATCATATTGACTTCCTAAAGACGTGTTTTCAAAAAGGATGAGAAGACAAGTTTTACAAGGATGGCAATGTGATTATGAGAATCAACAAACCCTCTTATTCATACAGTAAATCGTTCCAATCTAGTCTACTTAATCAATGACTAAGAAAATGAAGTTAAATAAGTCAGAACCAAAGAACAGCAGGTAAGTTAAAAAAAATGAGTTCAAGAAGATGTACCTTTACATCTGCCACTTCTGAGTCTTAAAGCAAATTGTGGAAACACCCGCTTTCTCGTCGGTTAATTCTTTACAACTAGGTCTAATCATTTGAGAGAGAAAAAAATAGTTGCTGCAACCTGGCAAAATCGCTGATGAATTATTCATGTAGTCACTGAACCTAAATCTGCAACCTATGGCTTTCCTGAGCTTCTGTGTGACAGATGAATATCACACCAAGCGAGCTTTAAAATTTAAGCCAGAGTTAACACCTGCAATTTGCACTGTCCATCTTACCAGGGCTAAAGACTTCAAGTGCCTTTCTTCAAAGTTGAAGAGTGGCCTGACAAGACGACCAGGTCCCCCTTCCCATCATATATCCCTATCATCCTCAAGAAGCAATGCTTCTACACTGCTGGTGGGATTGCAAACTAGTGTAACCTCTTTGGAAGACAGTGTGGCGATTTCTGGAAGAACTAGAAATTGACTTTTCATATAATCCAGCAATCCCCCTATTGGGAATATACTCAGAAGAACTCAAGTCATTTCATCAAAAAGATACCTGCACACACATTTGTTGCAGCTCTATTCACAATACTAAAAACATGGAACTAACCATGCTGTCCATCGAAGCTGGACTAGATAAAAAAAATGTGGTACATACACACAATGGAATATTATGCAGCCATAAAGAAAGACAAATATATGGACTTCACAGCAACTTGGATGGATTTAGATTCTATCATACTCAGTGATCTATTACAGAAACAAAGAACAGAGTACCATATGTTCTCACTCATAAGCGAATCTTGAAAAATTATCATAATACTATAAGAAAGGGATTGGCAGTAGTGGGAAACTGACAGGGGAGGGGTGGTGGGATTAGCAGTTGAGGGAAACTGCCAGGGGAGGGAGGGACATACCTCATCAACGAGGGTACCTGCATAATGAACATTTGTATACCTAAACTTGAATTGTACCCCACATCTTTAAAATAAGTAAAAAATTAAATTAAAAAAGAAAAGACAATATTTCTGTAAAAAAAAAAAAAGAATCAATATGTGGCCCATGGCTACTGACCTATAAAAGGTTATCACTTCTCTTCAAAGCACAAGGAGGCCTTAGTCTAAGGATGCTGCACTGGTTCACAATCTCTAATTATTTTGCCCACATGTAAATTACTTTTGGCTTTAAAACTTCAAAAAGTATTTGGGTCTATCATCAGGTTAATGAGGCTGACTGAGAAATAGTTAACCAACATTCACCATCCCAGACATTTGTCTGACAACTGGCCTATGTCAGAGGTCTTTGACATACACCATCATTTATTTCATCCATACTACAATTCTATGGAACAATCATGGTAGGCATTCTTTTATCCATTTTACCAAGGGGAAAGTGGAAGCCCACTGAGATTAAATGACTTGTCAAACATCTCATAGCTATACAGATAAAAGGTTTGAACCCAGGACTTCTGATTTCTAGTCTACTGCTCTTGTTGCTAAAGCAGAGACGCAATCTCCAGGCCAAACACAGTTTCTGAGCATGTGCTGTCAACATGTAAAGATTAGGAAGTTTTTCAGGAAAAAAAATATGAATTTTTTGTGTATTTTTTAAAATGTGCTTGCAACCTAAGGGTCTAAATTCATATGATTCAGAGCTTGTTATTTGCTTATATACCACACACACACATAAATACATACACACACACACACACACACACACACACACACACACACACACCAAAAACTGAAAGCTGACTGAGCAATATAGCCATCGCATATTTTTAGCATAAAAGTTTCCGAAAGTAAATCCTACAGTTTGACAAGGAGCTTGATTTTAAGCCAGAGTGTAGTCACTAAAGGCCTACATTCCCAAAAGACAGTCATTTGGCTGGGGTTAAGGAATTTCAGGCCTCTGAAGACAGGACACATATTGCCCATTTTGCCCCAATCTCCCCTCAGCCCAGTTTTTTCGTTTACATTCCCGGACTTGTCCCCACAGGCTTTTAACACTCTGGTCTGAATTTAGACCCTTAGGTTGCGAGCACATCCTAAGTGCCATATTATAGACACATATCACATATCACAACTCCTGTGGTGACTACATGATTGTAGCAGTTTGGTTACTTAGGGAATCTCAATTTGTCTTCGTTAACTCAGTAAGTTACATACTCTTGAAAGTAGACTTTGCTAAATTTAAAAAATTTAAAAAAAAGAAAGTAGACTTTGCTGTTGCTTTAGAATACTTTTCTATGAGGAACATGATTTACCCCAAATTTGACTGCCAGTGATATCTTAGCATCCAACAATATGCTAGGCGTGCACCTAGATCAACAGGTTAGTAAGTTTTTTACTACAAGGAGACATTGTAAACTCAGAACTGCCCGTAGTTTATTTATCAAACTGGACAAATATGTAAATGTTATATTCCTTAGTACTGTTCAACCTGCCCCCTCTTGCTTCCAATACAGAAAAGGCTCTCTCTGACAATGCACTCTGCACTCCACCATGAAGTAGATGTTGGGAGTTAAGGGGGATTTCTGCAAACCTGCCTACCATGCATTTATAATGACCTATTGCTCTCCCATTTGGAGAAGACGTCATAGTGGTGATATATCTGTACCTAAATAAGTCAGCAGGTTTTCTTGACTGACAAATGCAACCCATATCACCTTCCCATTTCTTTCACAGGCCTTGTGATTATAACAAGGATGTGGTCAACACTTATCAATAACTGATCAGATAATACAAAATTATGCAAGTTTGACTGTAGCTATGACTCTGATCCTTGATTTTTTCTAGGATGTTATTGGTTCTAGTAAAAAAGAATCACGACTGGACTCGGTGGCTCAGCCTGTAATCCCAGCACTTTGGGAGGCTGAGGCAAGTGGATTGCCTGAGCCTGTGGGTTTGAGACCAATAAATAAAAAATTAGCTGGGCATGCTAGCATGCACCTGTAGTTCCAGCTACTTGAAAGTCTGAGGCAGACAGATCGCAGGAGCCCAGCAGGGTGAGCGTGAGCGTGCCACAGCCTGAGCGACAGAATGAGACTCTGACTCAAAAAAAAAAAAAGAATCACATAATGATGAGGGCATGTGAAAACGCTGAAAGAACCAAGCTGACTTTAAAAGGGTAATATGAAATATCTTCCTTATGTGGATCCTTTAAGCACAGATCAAGTGCAAAAAAATAAATAAATAAGTAATAATGAGTCATTCTTAGTCTTTGTCTTAGCCCATTCAGTCTGCAATAACAAAAATATTATAGACTGGGTGGTTTATAAACAACATTAATTTTTTAGTCAGTGTTTCACTCTGTTTTCCAGGCTGAAGTGCAGCAAAATGCTTACGGCCACCACAGCTTTGGCCTGCTGGGCTCAGGTGATCCTTCCACCTCAGCCCTCCAAGTAGCTGGAACCACAGGCACGCACTACCACTCCAGGCTAAATTTTTGATTTATTGTAGAGACAAGGTCTCGCCATGTTGCCCAGGCTGGTCTCAAACCCCTGAGATCAGGAAATCTTCTCACCTCCGCCTCCCAAAGTGTTAGGATTACAGGCATGAGCCACAAAGTCTGGCTAACAACAAAAATTTATTTCTCACAGTTCTGGAGGCTGAGAATTCCAAGATCAAGGCAGATTTGGTGTCTGATAAAGGTCTTCTTCCTGAATCATAGATTGCTGTCTTATTGCTCTGTCCTCATATTGTGGAAGTGGAAAGAGAGCTCTTTAGGTCCTCATTTATAAGGGCACTGATCCCATTAATGAGGGTTTCACCTCATACCTGTATTGCCTCTGAAAGGGCCCACCTCCAAATACCATTGCACTGGGGATAAGGTTACAACATATGAATTATGGGGGAACACAAACATTCAGCCTACAGCAGTTTTCATTCCCCTGGGCCATTTAATATCATTATGTTTACTGCGAAGCAATAAACAAAAGATAGTGGTCCTCAAGAGTCAATGCCAATATACATCTATATCACTATAAAGTGGTCACACTCGGGGTGTACCTCAATGGATCATCAGAACCTATAGGTATGTAATTCAGATACCACTTCTTTTAAAAGTTGATCATGAGCACCTAGATTCTATACCTTATATTTGGGGCAATATCCTGGTTACTGTCATTGAACCTGAGAAGGTCTATGCATCAAGCAAAATAGAGTCATAGAGTTTGGCATAGAAATGCTCAAACATTGCAATAATTAATATCTGTTAACGTTTTTTTACATAGAATGCCCAGGTATATTCTGTCACTTTAGAATATTCAATGGCTGAAGTGAGAAAAAATGATTAATTTAAGTTGGGCTTTTAGTAATAGTTAATTTTATGCATCAACTAGACTGGGCCACAGAATGCTCAGATATTTGATTATCCAAATATCTGTGTGTACAGTGAGGATGTCTCTGGATAAAATTAAAACTTAAATTGATAAATTGAGTTAAGGAAATTGCCTTCCCTATAGGCAGGCAATCTCTTGAAGGGCTGAATAAAACAAAAAGGCTGAATAAGAGAGAATCCCTTCTGTCTGTATGCCTTCTAGCTAGGACATCAGTCTTTCCTGCTTCAGACTCTAACTGAAGCATCAGCCTTTCTTTGAACATACTGGCTTGTGGACTTCAACTAAACCATTGGTTCTCCTGGGCCTTCAGCAAATCTTAGGACTTGTCAACCTCCATAATCATGTGAACCAATTCCTATTGGTTCCATTTCTCTGGAGAACCCTAACTGATACAATATTGGAGTATCAAAAACTTAGACTACAGAAAATGTATAAATTTTAGAAATAGGTAAATACACTTAAATTATTTATCATGTATCCACTATATGCCAGGCACTGAGAAAGTAATTTTGTGATATATATAATGGCAATCAAAACATTGGCCCTGTTTCTCAAGAAATGTACAGTCAGGTCATATATTTGTGGAAATTTCATGTAAGATAGAGATATGTACTATAAAATACAAAGTATTCAAATAACAGAGACACCTCTTCTGGTTAAAATGAATCAAAGAAGATTTCATGGAGGAAGTGGCATTTGAGCTGGCTCTTAAAGAATTATGAGACTTAATATCTGTAACGATGAAATAAAATGCATTTTAGGTGGGGAAACTAGCATGGGCAAAAGCACAAACGTGAGAATGCGTATACCTTCCATGGAAAAAGGGGGACAATTCAGTAGCTAGATTGCCAGGTCCGCTGAGAAGTAAGAAACAAGGCTGGAGAAGTTGGTTCAGGCCATATTTTAGAGAGTCACAAATGCTCGGCTAAGGTGGGACTTTCCGGATTAAATACTGGGGGAATACTGGAGGGCTTGATCAGAATTGTGTACAGGACTCACAAGGAGTCTAGTGTACTAGCTTAGAAGAGAGATGAGATTTGAACAAAATTTGAGCAAACTTTCCTGTGGGTTAGATATGTTAAGAAAAAAATTAAAGATAGCTCAGGATTAGACTCTGAATCTACGAGTTGAATGATGCCTTTGATATCGTTCTAGTCTTGCTCTCTGACATACAGATGAGAAATCTTAGCCCGAAAGAGGTCAAACGATTTATCCAGAAAGCAAGTAGGGAAGTCAGGACTGAAACTAAAGTCTCCTGATTCTCACCTGAGGGCACAATAGAAACACCAATAGAAATAAGGAGAGCAACTTTAGAGGGAAAGATGAGGATGAGGTTTTGGATTATCTGAATTTGAGATTCCTCTACTATATCCAAGCAGAGATATCCAGGGCAATCAGTTATGGAAATCCAAAGTTAATCTCTGTAGACCTATCCTAACTTCTTCAGAAATTCCAGCTCTCCATTTCCCCCTTTGCTGTATCTTCAGCTTTCTTTTTGTTTTATTATAAGATTTTTAAATGCCATCACTCTCTTGTTAACAACAAAAAATAGCCTTGTTACTACCCTCACTCACTGATTGATGCATACTTTCACTGAATACATTTCTATTAAATGGCTCTTGTGTATCCAGCACTATTCTAAGCACTAAGGATAAAGCAATAGCAAGTCAGTTATGGCTCTTGGTCTCATAAAACCTAAATTCAATTGCAAATTTTGATTAAGAAATTTACAAGAAGTTTGAAAGTTAGAAAAGACACTAGAGTGGGGTCTCATTATACCATGCTCCTTAATTTTGAGTATGTTTGATGGTTTTTGTTTGCTTGTTTACAACAATGAGTGTTTTTTAAAAGAGATTCCATATGAATGTATAAGAAGGAGATTTAACTTCAGTCTCAAGGTGACTCTCAGGGAAGACTTCTTGGTTCAAAAAATGAAAACTGGGCTCTGGGAGCTAACTCAGAAACGGGTGAGTTGAGAAGAGTATTCTGCAGTGAGCATGACAAATGGAAAGATGTTGAGGCAGGAAAAAGTTGTCTCACTAGCAGCTTGATATTCAGTCATTAGTTTAATGGAATAATCAAGATTCAGGGGACTAAAAGTCTTGCCCACCAAGAAGAGAGAGAGAAAAAGAGAGAGAGAGAGCGAGAGAGAGACAGAGAGAGAGAGGGAGACAGAGACAGAGAGACAGAAAGAACCTACCTAAACATGAGATCTTAAGGGCTTATATCTTTAAAGTTTGTAAAAACAGAAAAGGATGAAGTAATCAATGTGTCCCATGGTCAAATATAAAGAGTTGGCCCTCCATGTCTATGGATTCCACATTCATGGATTCAACCAACCATGGATCAAAAATATTTAGAAAAAGACTATGAAAAATAACAATACGACAAGAAAATAGTACAATTTTTAAAAAAATACAGTATAGCAGCTATATATAACATTTACATTGTATTGGGTATTATGAGTTACCTAGAGATGATTTGATGTTTACAGGAGGTTATGCATAGGTTACATGCAAAAACTACACCATTTTATGTAAGAGACTTCGTCATCTGTGGATTTTAGTACCTACAGGATTCCTAAATCCAATTGTCCATGGATATCGAGGGACAACTTTATTTTATTTCCATTTTATCAAATATATAAATATATAACAAATATACTCTAATGATAAACTGTATAATGTATTGCATAATATGCATATATTTTATATAATTTATATTGTGTGTAGTATGTGTACATATATATATACCAAATTGTCCTATAACTGTTCTCAAGTTACATTTTAGATTGAGGGAAATGTATATTTTTGCAAACATCATTTGAAAGACCGAGGTTTATAGGTTGTAATGTATAAATTCTAGACACTTGTTAATGCATCACTGAAAATACTCATAAACTTCCTAAATTTACCATCTATTAGGCACAGGGTATTAGTGTCTCAAACAATAAACTGTATGTTAAATGTTTAAGAATATTTAAAGCACTTTCTTGTAAAGACTCCTGGCTCTGCTTGTAAACGCTACTGCTGTCCAGTGTGGAAATTGATTTGTCTTCTCACCAAATGGGAACACAATCCTGCTGTGAAACTTTAGCAATAGAATAATGTATTTTCCCCATTACATTTGGCATATTATGAGTGCTACTCTGGCAGTAATCAGCTATAAAAGCCATGTTTACTATAAGTGTTCAATTCTGAATTGACCACTCTTCAGCACCTGTAGTAAACTGTCTCAGAATAATCATTATCAACCTCTAGTTCTTACAAAGTTAGAGTGGCATAATCAATATCAAGATTATATCATTCAAACTTTCTTGAGAAATGTCTACACTATTATACAATTTAACATTTTACCTTCAGTCTTGTATTTGATAAACAACTCATTTATTTAAATAGGATTACTGTACCTTCTGAAAAACCTTCATTGAAGATATTGTTGATCGTTATTCAAAGTGGTTTACAACAGAACTAGCAGGGCAAATTTGCTTTTGAGCTTAATCTCAGTGGGAAAAAAACCTGTGTGCACCCATAATTCTGTAAAATGGCTCTTCTAACATAAGGAAAACTGCAACCTAATCTCTTTATTTTTTGCCTTTGCTGGTTGAATATGACTCAGTTCACTTACCAGTCAGCATCTACCTGGCCTAATTTCTGTAAAACACACCTGCTCTGTTTAAACCTGAATTTTCTTATTTTGCACTATGTATAAGACAGTAAAATGCACCACAACCTTTAAAGAAGTATACATCTTAAAATACCTTTTCAATTTCAAGCTGTAAATACATCAGGCTTGACCTGCAAAGAAATCAACAGAAGTGAGCTCTTAAGAAGTAAAGCAATACAAGTGACTGAGATCAAGTTTAGGAAAATTATTTCTCACTAAATGAAGAGCAGGCAGAAATTTTAACTTTCACAGTAATTTCTTAATTATGCACACAGTGATTATAAAGAGAAGAGGAAAGGAAACCACAAACAACTGATCATCTCAAACTGATTTAATTTAATTTAGAATCAACCAGTATATGTTTTTTGAACCTCTGCTGTGTGCTCAAATCATGGTAGGTCTTGTGGGCACTGATAATAAATGTATTAGGCTTGGTCTCAAGAGTTCATCACGTAGTTTAAGAGGCAATAGACAATAGGAACTGTTTGTTTGTTTTTTAAAAAAGCCAATTGGCCGGGCTCGGTGGCTCAGCCTGTAATCCTGCGCCTTTGGGAGGCTGAGGTGAGTGGATTGCCTGAGCCCGCGGGTTCGAGACCCGCCTGGGCAGCAAGACCTCATCTCTACAATAAATCAAAAAATCAGCCAGGCGTGGTAGCGCATGCCTGTAATTCCGGCTACTTGGAAGGCTGAGGCGGAAGGATCGCCGGAGCCCAGCAGGTAGAGGCTGCGGTGGCCGGGAGCGGCCACTGCACTCCAGTCTGGGCGACGGAGTGAGACTCCAACTCAAAAAAAAAAAAAGCCAACTGGGAGACCATGAGACTGAGAGAGCTCCAGCACTTTGAGTTCCTGTGTAAGCAAACCGAAACCCAACTTAATGTTAACAATAAAATGAAGCTTAAACTTAACCAATCAGAAATGATCAGCTAGCCTCTAACTAGAAAATTTGCCAATCAGAAACTAGCAAGTAACCTCCTGATAAAGACTTTCCACTTTAATCGATCAAATATTTTATTTGCCCTGCTTCCATAAATACCTTATAAAAGCTGCCAACTCATGCCCCTTTAGTGGAATGCTGAACCTCTTGTGATCTGGTGCAGCCTAATTCCTGAATTGTTGAATGTTCAGATAAACCTTATAGAATTGCAATAGGTCAAAGTTTGCCTTTTAAAAGAGTAAATTTAATAGCAAACCTGTCACACTCAAAAGGTATTAGCAGCTAGGATATAATTAGGTACAAAATGGTATCTATAGGCAAAACTGCACAGGCTGCTAGAGAAGGGAGGGTGATCAATAAGAAATGAAGACAGAGATGTATACTTCCAAAGCCAGGCAGAACTTTTAGCTGTCCATCCATTCTTTCTATTACTTTGCTCCTATGGGGAAAACAATAATTCTTATTCCTGGAAACTCAGACAACTTAAGAGTATTTATATAGGAATTTCATTTGGGGGCCTGAGGACTGATCTGCCTTGCTTACAATCACAGGTGCTTGAACACACCATCCAGTGTCCTGAGGACAAAACTTCTCCACCCTCCACTACGACGGCCTGCACTTGAGCATGCCATCCAGGAACTGAGGATTTACCCTTAACCTTTGTACACCACCGAGGAAGGCAGAAAACGGGTCCACCTTGCTGACCACTGGCTCCCATGCATATCACCCAGGAACCTGGATGTTGACCCACTCCATCTGCCACTGCAGACATCTAGGGACTTAGGAATTGACCTGTCTTGCCCACCACCACAAGTGCCTACATACACCATCCAGAAGCCTGAAGACAGGCTTCTCTGACTCACTGTTGCCATTGCCAGTGCCCATATGCATCATCTGGGGCCTGAAGACAAGTCTGTCTTGCCTATCATCAATGGTGCTGGCAACCAAGTGTGCCATTCAGGAATCTGGGTATTGAACCACTCTTCCTGCTGCAGCCAGCACCTATGTGTACCTGTGAGAGTCCTGAGTATAGGTCCATTTCACCCACACCACCATCACTGGTGTTCAAGAACTGATCTTCCTGTCCTCAGCAAAGTCTCACCACAGTCTTCACTAACAACTGCAGTCTAAGCCACTAGGAACTCACAGACACCATGGGCAGTGATTACAGCCAAATAAATTATATGGAGACTACACGACTGCTCACATTCAGAACCAAAGTCAAAGCAATATTAAAGATATGTCTATAGGAAAAGTTCTTTCCCTATGGAGGCCAATTCATATAATTGAAACAAGCAACTATTGCACCATATGTGCAGATATCAATGTAAGGACACAAGAAACATAAAAAGCAAGGAAAAATACCACCTCCAAAGGAACACACAATAATTCCCCCAGTGACAGATTCCAATGAAAAATAAATTCATGAAATGCATTAAAAATTATTCAACATAATGATATCAAAGGTCAATGAGGAGCCGGGCTCGGTGGCTCAGCCTGTAATCCCGCCACCTTTGGGAGGCTGAGGTGAATGGATTGCCTGAGCCCACAGGTTCGAGACCCACCTGGGCAGCGAGACCTCATCTCTACAATAAATCAAAAAATCAGCCAGGCGTGGTAGCGCATGCCTGTAATTCCGGCCACTTGGAAGACTGAGGCGGAAGGATCGCCGGAGCCCAGCAGGTCGAGGCTGCGGTGGACGGGAGCGGCCACTGCACTCCAGTCTGGGCGACAGAGTGAGACTCCAACTCAAAAAAAAAAAAAAAAAAAGTCAATGAGGTACAAGAAAACATAGATAAACAATACAAAGAAATCAGGAAAGCAACTCATGATCAGAATGAGAAACTCAATAAAGAGATAGATATTATTTTTTTAAAAAAACAGAAATCCAAGAACTGAAAAATACAATGAGTAGAACTTTAAAAAATACAATTAGGAGCTTTGATAATAGACTAAATCAAGCAAAGAAAAGAATTTCTGAACTTAAAGACAGATTTTTTTGAAATAACCCAGGCAGAAAAATGAATAAACAAATCCTACATGATATGTGGGATACCACAAGATGAACAAATATCCAAGTTTCTGATGTTCCATAAGAGGAAGAGAAAACCAAAGGCATAGAAAATCTACTTAATGAAATAATAAGTGAAAAATTCCGAAGTATAATAAGAAATTTAAATATGCAGGTACAGGAAGCTTAGTGATCCCCAAATAGAAGCAATTCAAAAAAGTCTTCTCCATTGTGCATAATAGTATAATTGTCAAAAGTCAAAGACTAAAATTCTAAAATCAGCAAGAGGAAAGTATCTAGTCACTTATAAGAACTCCCATCAGACCATCAGGCTAACAGAGGATTTCTCAGTAGATACTTTACAGGCCAGAAGAGAATTAGATAATATCTTCAAAGAGCTGAAAGAAAACAAAACAACTGTCCATCAATAATATTATAACCAGCAAAGCTATTCTTGTAAAAGGGAGATATAAAGTCTTTTCCAGACAAGCAAAATCTGCAGGAACCCATCACCACTGGACCAGCCCTGCAAAAAATACTTAAGAGAGTCCTACATGTAGAAACAAAAAGGACAATATCTAACATCATAAACACACACAAATGTATGGAACTCACTGACAGAACAGATACACATAAAAGAAAGAGAAACAAGATAAATATTACCACTACAGAAATCCGTCAAACTCCAATGGTAATCAATAAGAGAGAAAGAAAAGAACAAAAGATAAACAAAACAACTGAAAAACAATGACAGGAATAAGTTTTAACTTTGAATGTAATGTATTCAATTTCCCATATAAAACATATAGGTAACTATTTTTTAAAAATCATCTAATTATATGCTGCCTACACGAAACTCACTTTACCTGAAAAGACATAGCTAAAAGTGAAGGTACAAAAAAAGATATTCCATACAAATGGAAAAAAAAAAATGTGAGCAGGAGTAGCAGTATTTTATCAGATAAAACATACTTTAAGTCAAAAACTGTAAAATAAGGTCATTATATAATGATATAGGAATCAATTCAACAAGAGAATGTAACGATTTTAAATATACACCCAACACTGGAGTACACAGATATACAAAGCAAATACTATTAAATCTAAAAAGACACATATTCTCCAGCACAATAATAGTTGGAAACTTCAACACCCTACTCTCAGCATTAGACCGATCATTTTTTTTAAGTCAACAAAGTTTAAATTACATTTAAACTGTACTTTAGGCCAAATGAACCTAACAGACATTGACAGAACATTTAATCCAAATGCTACAGAATGCACATTTTTTCCCTTCAACAAATGGAGTGTTCTCCAGGATATACCATGCGTCAGAACACAAAACAAATTTTTTTTAATGCTTAAAAATCTAAATCATACAAAGTACATTTGCAAACCACAATGGAGTAAAATTAGAAATCAATAAAAGGAGGAACTTTGGAAACTGTAAAATTACATACAAATTAAACAATATGCTTCTGAAGAGCCATTGGATTAATAAAGAAATTAAGAAGGAAATAAAAAAATCCTAAAACAAATGAAAATGGAAGCACAACATATCAAAACCAGTGGAATACGGCAAAATCAATGCTAAGAGGAAATATTATAACAATAAAAACCTACATCAAAAAAGTAAAATGATTTCAAATAAACAACCTAATGATGCACCTCACGGAACCAGAAAAGCAAGAACAAACCAAACCCAAAATTAGTAGAAAAAAAGAAATAATAAAGATCAGAGAAGAACTAAATAAAATAGAGACTAAAAAATGATAATGATCAGTAAAACAAAAAGTTGCTTTTTTGAAAAAAGACAAAATTGATAAACCACTAGTGACCTAATTGAGAAAAAAGATACAACACCAAAATAAAGTCATAAGTGAAAAAGGAGGTATTACAACTGATACCACAGAAATGCAAATAATCTTTAGAGTCCATTATAAAAGACTATATGCTAACAAATTTTAAAACCTAGAAAAAACAGATAAATTCATGGACAAATACAACTCATCAAAATTGTTGGAAGAAATAGAAAACCTAGAGAGACCAGTAGCAACATTAAATCATTAATAAAAGTTTTCCCAAGAAAGAAAAGTCCAAGATTTAATGGCTTTACTGCTGAATTCTACAAACATATAAAGAAGAAATAATACCAACTTTTCTCAAACTATTCCAACATATTGAAGAGGACAGATTTCTTCCCACCTCATTTTATGAGGTAGACATTGCCCTGATATCAAAAACAGACAAGGACATAATAATAACAAATCAGCTATAAGCCAATATCACTGATGAACATAGATGCAAAAATCCTCAAAACAATATCAACCTAAATTTAGCAGCACATTAAAAAGACCATCCAACATGATCAAGCTGGATTTACCCCAGAGATACAAGGATGGTACAAGATATGCAAATCAGTAAATGTGATACATCATATCCACAGAATGAAGTACAAAAATATTATGATCTTCTTAATAGATGCAAAAAAATTTTTGAAAAAATTCAACATCTCTTCAAGGTAAATACTCTCAGCAAACAAAGCATAAAAGAAACATACCTCCACATAATAAAGGTCATATATGACAAACCCACAGCTAACATCATATTCAATGGGGAAATGCTGAAAGTTTTTCCTCTAAAAACTGGAACAGGACAAAGATGCCCACTTTCATCACTTGTATTCAATATAGTATGGGATGTCCTAGCCAGAGTAATCAGGCAACAGAAAGAAATAAAAGGCATTCAAATTAGAAAAAAGAGAGTAAAAATGTCCCCCTTTGCAGAAGACATGTTCATGCATATAGAAAGAACTTAGACTCCACCCAAAACTGAACCAATAAATGAATTCAGTAAAGTTTCAGGATACAAAATCAATGTAATAAACTCAATAGCGTTTCTATACACCACCAATAAAATAGACGAAAAATAAACAAGAAAGCAATTTCATTTATAATAGTTACCCAAAAAACCCCTAGAAATAAATGTAACCAAGGAGATGAAAGACCTCTACCAAAAAAACCCAAAAACAAACAAACAAAAAAACTATAAAGCATTAATGACAGAAATTGAAGAAGACACAAAAAAATGGAAAGACATCTCATATTTATGGATGGGAATAATTAATATTGTCAAAATGACCATATTCTCCAATGCAATCTATTCAATGCAATCCCTAGCAAAATACCAATGACATTCTTCACAAAAATAGAAAAAAATATATTAATGAATCACAAAAGTTCACAAAGAGCCAAAGCAATATTGATCAAAAAGAACAAAGCTGAAGGCATCACAATTTCTGACTCCAAAATATACTGCAAAGCTATAGTAACCAAAACAGCATGGTATTGGTATAAAAGATATATATGTCAACAGAACAAAACAGAGATCCAGAAATAAATTCACATATTTACAGCCAACTGATTTTTGACAAAGGAGCCAAGAACATATGTTGAAAAGAACATCCCCTTTAACAAATGGTGCTGGGAAAACTGGATGTCAGAAGAATGAAACTGAGCACTTACCTTTCACTATATACACAAATACAACTCAAGATGGATTAAAAGTTTAAATGCAAGACCCAAAACAATAAAATTATTGGAAGAAAATATATGGGGAATGCTTCAGAATATTGATCTAGGCAAAGTTTTATGGTTAAGACTTCAAAACCACAAGCAACAAATATAAAAGTAGATAAATAGGATTATACTAAACTGTAAAGCTTCTGTGTGGCAAAGGAAACAATCAACAGAGTGAAGGCACAACATTTTGAATAGGAGAAAATATTTGGATAATATTCATCTGAAAAGAGACTTGTATCCATAACATAAAAGAAACTCAAACAACTCAACAGAAAAACAGCAAATAATTCCATTTAAAACTAGGCAAAGAATCTGAATAGACATGTCTCAAAGAAAGCATATAAATGGCTAGCAGGTATAATGAAAAAATGCTCAACATAACTAATCCTCAGGGAAATGTAAATCAAAATCACAATATGGTATTATCACACCCCAGTTAGAATGACTACTATAAAAAATGAAAAAATTAATTCTGGTGAAGATGAACAGAAACGAGAACTGTTAGAGACTGTTTGTGAGAATATAAATAATTATAGTACAGAAGTTTCTCATAAAACTAAAATTATAAGTACCACATGATCCAGCAATGGCCCTACTGGTTATTTATCTAAAGGAGAGGAAATCGGTATATCAACTGGATACCTGTACTCTCATGTTAATTGCAGCACTACTCACAATAGTCAAGATATGAAATCAACCTAAATGTTCATCAACAGATGAGTGGACCAAGAAAATGTGGTTTATAGATATGTAATGAAATACTATTTAGCCATAAAAAGAATGAAATCCTGTCATTTGCAGTAACATGAATGGAACTGGAGGTCATTTTTTAAAGTGTAATTAGCCAGGAATAAAAAGACAGATACTACATATTCTCATTCATATGTGGGAGCTAAAAAGGTTGATCTTATGGAGGTAGAGAGTAGAATGATATTTATCATAGGCTGAGAAAGGTGGGAGTAGGGAGAAAGAGGAGAGGTTAGTTAATGGTTACAAGCATACAGCTAGATAGAAAGAATAATTTCTTTTATTGTTTATTTTTTTAAGTTGGAGTCTCTGTCACTCTGACTGGAGTGCAGGGTCCCCTCCCGGGCACCTCAGCCTCAACCTGCTGGACTCCGGTGATCCTCCTGCCTCAGCCTTCCAAGTAGCTGGAACTACAGGCGCGTGCTACCACGCCCGGCTAGTTTTTTGATTTACTGTAGAGATGAAGTCTCACCAAGTTGCCCAGGCGGGTCTCAAACCTGCGGGCTCAGGCAATCCACTCACCTCAGCCTCCCAAAGCGCTGGGATTACAGGCTGAGTCACTGAGCCCGGCTTATTTTTTTTTTTTATTTCTGAAAAAATGCTGTTGGAATTTTGATTAGGATTACATCTAATTTGTAGATCACTTTGGGTAGTATTATTGTCCTAACATGTTAAGTCTGCCAAACCATGAATACATGATGTCATTCCATTTACTTAGGTCCTTTTCACTTCCTTTCAGCAATGTTTTATGGTTTTCAATATACAAGTCTTTTTTTTTCCTTTTTAGTTAAATGTATTCCTAAATATTTTGTTCTCTTTGATCCTATCATAAATGAAATTATTTTTAATTTCTTTTTTAGATGGTTCATTGCTAATATATAGAAATGCAACAGATTTTTGTATTTTGTGCAATTGCTTTTTTTCACTACCACATATTTTTTTACCAGGAAGTCATAATATGGTTGTATGGTAGTCTTGCTTATTTAACTGTTCACTTTTTTGTATGAGTGACCATATACTTTATTGTACAAACCATGAGACTTTCCAGAAGGAAAGGGGGTGCTATCACAGGAACAACAGTGTTAATTAGAATTTTCCAGAGAAAATAATAATGTATGATCATTTTACTACTGAAGGATATGTAGATCGTTAAACTTTTTTTTGGTAACTTTCCTACATTACCAAACTACTTTACTTTAGCGCTACGGCAATTTATAAACATGTTTTATATCCTGAACAAGTTTGCCAGCTCCTTGATGATTAAAAACAATTTCCCATTACCTTTATATTTAGGACATTGTCTTATATCTATCAGATAAATGATGACTCTTGTTTGTCTCTATAGAAATGTTTAATCTTCTACCCACAGTGTTCCTCTGACTGAGAGCTTTCCACACAGAAACGCTAATAGCAAATAAGGACATGTGACATGTCTCACCTAAGGTAAATAAAACTATTAATCATAGAGTTTATAAGACCTTCTTCAAACAAACTATTTAACTTGGCAAGTCATACAGTAGGATCCATCAAGGTGGCATAATTATTTCCAATTTTCACAAAGATTACAGATTGCTATTATATTACATTAAAATTTTGAGTAAATGACTAGTTAAGACTCACAGACAGTCGGACATGGTGGTTCATGCCTGTAATCCCAGCACTTTTGGAGGCGGAGGTGAGACGATTGCTTGAGTCCGGGGGTTTGAGACAAGTCTGGTCAATTCGGCGAGACCTCGCCTCTATAATAAATCAAAAAATCAGCCAGATGTGGTGGCACATACCTGTGGTTCCAGCTACTTGGAAGACTGAGGCAAAAGGATCACCTGAGCCCAGCAAGTCAAGGCTACAGTGGCCGTGGGCATGCACTCTAGCCTGGGCAACAGAGTGAGACTCTGACTCAAAAAAAAAACAAAAAACAAAAAAAAGACTCACAGACTCTCAGGTCACTTTTGAAAGCAATCACTTATTTGGGAATTTGAGCTAACAGGTAAGTTATACCAAAAAAAGTGATGTGTCCTAGATAATTTAAAATATATCCAGAAATTCTTTTTTTGAGTTGGAGTCTCACTCTGTCACCCAGACTGGAGTGCAGTGGCCGTTCCCGGCCACTGCAGCCTCAACCTGCTGGGCTCCGGCGATCCTTCCGCCTCAGCCTTCCAAGTAGCTGGAACTACAGGCGCGCGCTATCACGCCTGGCTAATTTTTGATTTATTGTAGAGATGAGGTCTCACCAAGTTGCCCATGCGGGTCTCAAACCCGCGGGTTCAGGAATCCACTCACCTCAGCCTCCCAAGGCGTGAGATTACAGACTGAGCCACCGAGCCCGGTTCCGAAATTCTTAATGGTAACCACTTCAGATGCTTCACTGTTCTATCAGCTCCCAAATGATATACTATGTGTGTTTGTTTCCTTTTGGATGATGAATAAAAGAATATAAAATTGGAGTAATACCTCACACCATAGGCAAAAATGATCTAAAATGGATCAACAAACTAAACGTAACAGCTAAAACTATAAAACTCTTAGAAGAAACATAGAACTAAGTCTCCATGATCTTGGATTTGGCATATCCATACTCAGTTGATGGGAAAGTAAAATGTTGCAACCATTCAGAGAACATCACAGCAAATCGCAAGTGTGATGCTCACTCATGATCGCAATTTTCCTGGATGAATGTTACCCCAATTTTCCTGTATAAGTCTTATTAGAAATACATTGGGTTTTTCATCTGTTGTGTATATACACTGGTTCAACAGGATGCTTCTTTCAATGTCTGATGTTGTTTTCCGTAGAAGAAAGTTTAATTAATATGACACTTCCAGACCCATTATACTTTTTTTTTACAAACCTCAAAAGAGGATAGGTGAGGTGACATCTGTTTAATGAATCTGGGAAGAATAAACTGGGTATATGAGACCGAGAGCTGTTCTCTTTCCACCTACTCATAGAGCATTCTTTTCATACTGTAAGTTTTCTCTGGGAAGGCATATTGTGATCCTTACTGTGATCCATTGCTTCCATGAATGAGCAGGTAAGTACATCATTTAGCTTTTTTTTTTTGAGTCGGGGTCTCACTCTGTCACCCAGAAGGGAGTACAGTGACATGATCACTACTCACTGCAGCCTCAAACGTCAGGGCTCAAGGCTTCTTCTGACTCAGTCTCCCAAGTAGCTGGGATTACAGGTGCATGCCACCATGTCTGGCTATTTTTAAAATTATTTTTGTAGAGACAAGGTCTTGCGATGTTTCCCAGGCTGTTCTTGAACTCCTGAACACAAGCAATCCTCCTGCCTTGACCTCCCAAGGTTCTGAAATTATAGGCCGGAGTCACCATGCTTGGCCATTTAACTTTTTTACTATGTAACAAACCTCTCCAAAACTTAGGTGCTGTATTAGTTTCTGGGCTGCTGTTATGCAGTAGTACAAACTGGTTGACTTAAAACAGCAGACATTTATTTTCTTTCAGTTCAGGAGGTTAGAATTTTGAAATTAAGGTCCCATGTTTTCTTTGAAGTCTCCAGGGGAAAAAATGTTGCATGCTTCTGTCTTAGCTTCTGATGTTGCTAGCAATCTTTGGCACTGGCCTTACCTACTCTCTGGTTTTCTCTTTGCCAGACCCCTCCATCAAACAGATCAAAACAGAAGCTACATAAGCAAAGACTGGAAATTGGGTTACTGAGGGAGTAGAAGGCACTGGTCTCAGTCACAAAGAACAGAGATTAATAACATCCAAAATAAAACAACAGATGTCACTGAAATAAACAACAACATAGATCCCTGGTAAATTGGTTAAGAGAAATAGTAAGAAGGCACAGATCCTTTTAAACAAAATACAGTGGGAAGTTAAAATTACAGGTAGAAACAAGATGTTTTAAATAATAGTAAATAATATCTAAGGCCAGGCCCAGCTGTTTGCAGCTTGTAATCCTAGTACTTTAGGAGGCCAAGGTGAAAGAATCACTTGAGCCCAGGACTTCAAGACCAGTCTGGACAACATAGCAAGACCCCAATCTCTACAAGATTTTAAAAAATTAACTGAGTGTAGGCACGCATCTGTAGTCCTAACTACTCAGAAGGCAAGAGGCAGAAGGATCCTTGGCTTGAGCCCAAGAGCTTGAGGCTGCAGTGAGCTATGATCATACCATTACACTCCAGCCTGGGTGACAGAGCAAGACCCTATTTCTTAAAATAATAATAATAGCTAGGCCGGACATGGTGGCTCAAACCTGTAATCCCAGCACTTCGGGAGGCTGAGGTGAGAGGATTGCCTGAGCCCAAGGGTTCAAGACCAACCTGGCAAGACCGCATCTCTACAAAAAAATCCCCAAAAAATTAGCTGGGCATGGTAACACGTGCCCTTAATTCCAGTTACTTGGAAGGCTGAGACGGAAGGATCGCCTGAGCCCAGCAGGTACAGGCTGCGGTGGCCATGAGAGAGCCACTACACTCCTGCCTAAGCGACAGGATGAGACTCCAACTAAAAAAAAATAAAAATGATGATATCTAAAATAAAAATATCTTAACACTTTGCTCCAGGAACTTTTCTAATTATGTAATGCCCTGAATAACTCTAGGAGATAAATATCATTGATATTTCTGTTTTATAAAAGTGAAACTGAGTCACAGAGGGTTAAGTAACTTGCATTAGCTAATAACAGCGATTTTTCTTTCTTTCTTTCTCTCTCTCTCTCTCTCTCTCTCTCTCTCTCTCTTTCTTTCTTTCTTTCTTTCTTTTTTTAGAAAGCAGAATTTATCGAGAGGACAGAAAAGCTCTCAGAGCAGGAGGGGACACAAGGGGGTTGCCCCAAGCTGGAATTGCAGGCAGGTGCTACCACGCCCGGCTTATTTTTTTATTTATTGTAGAAATGAAGTCTCACCAAGTTGCCCAGGCTGGCCGCAAACCCCTGAGCTCAGGCAATCCTCTCACCTCGGCCTCCTAAAGTGCCTGGATTACAGGCTCGAGCCACTGTGCCTGGTCTAACACACTTTTTAAATACTTTTTTCTGAGAGTTCTACCTGGCTCCAGGAGTCACAGCATTTCATAGGCTATGAGCTCCTTTTCTTCACTTTTAGGTGATTCCTCTTTTAGCAGGTATGCCAAAGGGGGAGAAAAAAAAAAACCCTAAAGGGCCAGCACTTCCAAGACAGTTTCCTCCTCTAGTGAAATGTAAGGGAAGAACACAGAAGAAGGTGCCAATTTTCTCCCTTCTCAGACTAAACACTGCCTGGAGGTCCTCCCTCACCTCCACCAAGGGCAGGGAGTCTTGTCAGTTCCAAAGTGCCAGTTTCACCCTGTACACTACTGTTGAGCTAGGGACTACAGCAGCACATTGCCACCTTTCAGCCTCCTGACTACAATCACAGAATTGGAGGGAGAAGGAAAATTCCAGTAGGACAAGAGACATGCTTCCCAGATAGTCCAGTTCTTTGAGAGACGCTGAAAATCTCAATGAGTATCCCTTCCCTCTATGGGATGCCTGTGTTCCTTCTGAGAACGAAAGCTTCTAAGGAAGCTTCCACAATTTCTTTTGGTACCTTATACAATTTTAAACACCCCTTCTTTTCCAGAGCTAATTCGTGAATACCAGACTTGGTTGTACGTTTTTTTTTTTGTTTGTTTGTCTGTTTTGTTTTTGCAGTTCTTGTCCATTATCTTTGAGTACATCAAAAGGAAGTAGACCCACTTGACATTCATTTCTCATTTGTTGTTGTTGTTGCTGTTGTTGTTTTGGAGTCTCACTCTGTCTCACAGGCTGGAGTGGCAGTGGCATACTCACTGCCACTCCAGCGTTGACCTCCTGGGCTCTGGCGATCCTTTCGCCTCAGCCATCCAAGTAGCCGGAACAACAGGCGTGCACTACCGTGCCTGGCTTTTTTTTTTTTTTTTTTTTTTTTTGGGG
>NW_007253734.1:340209-344276 GCF_000164805.1 Carlito syrichta | reverse complement strand
TAGAGACAAGGTCTCACCAAGTTGCCTGGGCTGGTCTCAAACCCATGGGCTCAGGTGATTCTCTCTCCTCGGCCTCCCAATGTGCTGGGATTACAGGCTGAGCCACCAAGCCCAGCCCATTTCTCATTGTTAAAGCTCCTTAAGAGTTAGCTCCCTATGTTTTTCATCTGTGAACTTAATAGTCCTCATGCTCTTAGCCATATTGTCACTTTATTTTTATCTTGGTGCTTCATCCATGGCCCTGTCTTCATATTTTCCATGTTGAGCCCAGAACCAGTATGGTAAGACGTTATATGAGAAATCAGGCTGAGCCTAGTTATTTGAAGGCCCAGTTTCTAGTCCCAGCTTTATCTCTTCCTAGATGTTTGACTTTGTGCAAGTTGTTTAAAAATTCTGAGTTTAACTGGGCTCGGTGGCTCAGCCTGTATTCCCGCGCCTTTGGGAGGCTAATGTGAGTGGATTGCCTGAGCCCGTGGCTTGGAGACCCGCCTGGGCAGCGAGACCTCATCTCTACAATAAAGCAAAAAGTCAGCCGGGCGTGGTAGCGCATGCCTGTAATTCCGGCTACTGGGAAGGCTGAGGCGGAAGGATCGCCGGAGCCCAACAGGTTGAGGCTGCGGTGGCCGGGAGCAGCCACAGCACTCCAGTCTGGGCGACGGAGCGAGACTCCAACTCAAAAAAAAATTCTGAGCCTCAGTTTCCTCATATGCAAAATTCTGATAATAATTATACTTAATTTGTAGGGATGAAGTTCAGATTAAAACATGTAACAGAAATAGAGGGGCCTTCTGAACTACAGAGAATTATATAAGAGTAAGATATTACTATAAGGTAAAGGTCTTACCAGTGCTAAATAAAATATGCATCAGATCTTTACTGCTTGTTCTTGAAGTAATGGACTTGTCTAATTTTGTTCTACACATTTTTTGAACCATGACCATGGTAGATTCTTAGCTCACAGTTCGATTGTGTTTTTGCCATCACACTTCTGGTATAGGCAAGATTAAAGATCATAAATTGCTAAAACTTATTGTTAGAAAGTTTCGATTTAAAGCTACCCACCAAGGTAAATGTATCTTGGCAGGATAGAGAGAGAGAGAGAGATAAATAGATAGATACTGATAAAATTTTTTTCAACCACCAATTGGCATAGCTATTCTCTTAGTCCAGAACTGCAAAAGATGTCTATCTATTCCCTTCTCTCCATCTCCATCATTTTATTCTAAGTAAACAGCGAAAAATGTCAACATAAGAGCCATCAGTGAATAAATAATTAAGAGATTATTCCATGTTTCCCACTGCATGACCTTTCCATATTTATGGTTGTTTTCTTTTTTTCTTTTTTCTTTTTTTTTTTCTCAGTTGGAGTCTCACTCTTGTCACCCAGGGTGGAGTACAGTGGCATACTCAAGGTCACCGCAGCCTCTACCTGCTGGGCTCAGGCGATCCTTCTGCCTCAGCCTTCCAAGTAGCTGGAACTACAGACGCACGCCACCAAACCCAGCTAGTTTTTTGTGTGATTTAGTGTAGCGATGAGGGCTCACCAGGTTGCCCAGGCTGGTTTCAAAGCCCCCCGGGCTCAGACAATCCTCTCACCTTGGCCTCTCAAAGTGCTGGCATTCTAGGTTGAGCCACCCAGCCTGGCCGGTTGTTTTCTTAACAATATATTTTTTCACATTTTTATTTTATTCATTGGGAGGCCGAATTTCAGCCTGTTCAAGTTCCTCTTCTTGGAAGTTCATTCCATGTACTTTCATCACAATTTAGAGCAAGTTCCATTTCTCCTTTGAGAAGTTGACCATTGACCTAAATTCAGGTATAATTCTGTATTTGTGTCACTGTACTAGATGGGCAAATCGCTTTTCCTTAAGCTTCCTTTTGACATTGACCCTGGAAAACGTATGTCTTACAGAGCAGAACTTAACTAATTTCATCTCTCTTTATATGATATTACCATATCAATCTCCATAGATTTAAATTTCTAGATTAAAACATAGTTTCAGAGGACTCAGAAATGTTTTCCCTGATGCTATGCAAAACTATATCAGCTATTTTAAAAAATCATTACTGCAAAGTATGATGTCACTGTGTACTAGATGAATTCTGTGCTATAAATATGACAAATATTTGTATGTCTAAGGATTTGTTATCATGTATGAGTATAACACCAAACCAAGTATTTTTTTCTTAAGTTTTCTGATAGCTTTATAAAGCCACTCTCCTTTGAGCACTCTTCTTTTTTTGTGTGTTGGGTACTTTCATTGGGTGATTGCATAGAATTGAATTCCTTAGTTCCTCAATGTGAAATATAGAAAATGGGTGCTGGCCATTATGGCAGTGGTAGCCAAACTTCTCCTTCCCCTTCCCCTTCCCCTTCTCCTTCTCCTTCGAGTTGGCATCTCACTGTCTCCCAGGCTGATCATGGCTCACCACAGCCTCCACCTCCTAAGCTCAGGCAATCCTTCGGCATCAGCTTCTCATGTACCTGAGACTACAGGCATATGCCTCCACACCTGGCTACATTTTTTTTTTCTGTAGAGACGAGATCATGTTATGTTGCCTAAGCTGTTTTTGAACTTCTAGGCTCAAGTAATCCTCTGGCCTTAGCCTCCCAAAGTGCTGAGATTACAGGAGTGAGCCACCACACCTGGCTGATATTGTCTTTCTTAAACCTCTTAAAAATCATATAATTTAGATGATGTTAGCCTCAATTGACAGATGCAGGAACTAAGGCTCAGCAAATATTGCCTAAAGTTGTACAACAAGATAATGGAGTTGCTGAGATTCAGAACCATCTTACAACTAATGTCCATGATCTATTCACATTGCCCTTCTACTTCTCTACCTTACTGAGATAATGCTACACAAAAATGAGCTGCCTCCTTCTAGGTTAACTTACAAACTTTTAATGTGTAAGGTTCTGTCCTTTGATATAGCAGCAGACTGTATCCTTGAGCTACTCGATCATTGGTGAGTGAATGAATGAATGAGTGAGTGTTGTAAAATAAAAGTCCTGAGTCCTCATCCTCCTGAGGACTTTCTCACCACCTTTGCTCATCCCCTGCCATTACTTCTTACCTCAAGGAATCTAACCTGAACCAAAAAGAAAAATGACAGGGTCCATGAGCTACAAGAAATATGAATAGATAAAACATTGTTTTCATTAGGTCAATTGAATTATTGTTGTTTGTTTTGTTTTGTTTTGCTTGCCATGGCCCCTTTGGCATTCTGGTGAAGCCCTTGGCCCTGTTTTAATTCATTTGGGCTGCTACAACAACAGAAATTAATCACTCACCGTTTTGAAGGCTGGGAAGTCAAGTATAAGGCACTGGCAGATTTGGCATCTGGTAAAGATTAATTGTGACGCCTTCTTGCTGTATCTTCACATGGCAGAAGGACAAACATACTCTCTGGGTTCTCTTTCATAAGGACACTAACCTCAGCGCTCATATCCTAAAAACCTCCCATAGGCTCCACTTCTTTTTTGTTTTTTTGCTTTGGGTTTTTTTAGTTGGAGTCTCACTCTGTCACCCAGGCTGGAGTGCCATGGCACACTCATGGCCATTCCAGCATCAACCTGCTAGGCTCCAGTGATCCTTCCGCCTCAGCCTTCCAAGTAGCTGGAACTGCAGGCATATGCTACCACACCCGGCTAATTTGTTTTTATTATTATTCATTGTAGAGACAAGGTCTCGTCAAGTTGCCTGGGTTGGTCTCGAACCCACAGGCTCAGGCAATCCACTCACCTCGACCTTCCAAAGTGCTGGGATTACAGGTTGAGCCACTGAGTCAGGCCAGGCCCCACCTCTTAATGCTAATGCATTGAGAATTAGGTTCAACATGAATGGGGGAGGGGGGACACAAACATTCAGACCATAGTAGATCCCTTCTCAGAATAATGTTTTTAAATAAATGAAATAAAATATTTATGATTACAAAGGAAACCTATTATATTAAGAAACAGTTGTCAAAATCACATTAAAAATAAAGTTTATAGCCGGGCCCGGTGGCTCAGTCTGTAATCCCGCGCCTTTGGGAGGCTGAGGTGAGTGGATTGCCTGAGTCCG
>NW_007253734.1:339485-339834 GCF_000164805.1 Carlito syrichta | reverse complement strand
CTCCAGTCTGGGCGACAGAGTGAGACTCCAACTCAAAAAAAAAAAAAAATACCCATAATCATATGTTCACTGAAGCACCATTCACAAAAACAAAATCATGGAACCAACCTAAGTGCACATCAATGATTAACTGGATAAAGAAAATGTGGTACATATACACCATGGGTTACTACACAGCCATAAAAGAAAGAGGTCCCATACTTCTAAGTAACTATTATTAGTATGATACTGCAATTTGTATAATAATTTCAGGTGAGCCGGGCTCGGTGGTTCAGCCTGTAATCCCACGCCTTTGGGAGGCTGAGGTGAGTGGATTGCCTGAGCCCGCAGGTTGGAGACCCGCCTGGGC
>NW_007253734.1:321683-339465 GCF_000164805.1 Carlito syrichta | reverse complement strand
CGGGAGCGGCCACTGCACTCCAGTCTGGGTGACAGAGTGAGACTCCAAGTCAAAAATAAAAATAAAATAAAGTTTATGATCTAGAAATATGTGTGCTTTTTTGTAACACATTAAATAATAATGAAAATTAAAGACATAACAGCAGGTCTAATAACTACCTATTTTCATAGTGATGAGCTAAATGACACTCAAGATGTCTCAAAAAAAAGAAAAAGAAAAAGAAAAAAAGAAAGCAAGATGTTTTTAACATCCTTAATATTATATGAGAGTATCTGTGGTTTCCATATGTGACAAAATCCTAGGCACTGCTACTATTATTGTGATCTCTTGCCCGTATTTTTCAAAGCCTCCTGAATTTTATTCATGGATCCTTTGGAAGTAGATAGAATCCAGGTTTAGAATCCCTTGTTTAAAGAACAATAAAGCAAGAGGTACATTTTAAAATATTGTATTCAGAATAGTCCACCTCATGTTCTCTTGCCCCAAACAATTTAAAACTCTAACTCCTAGAACTTTTATGTTTCTTTGGATCTCTGAATGCAGTGAAAATCTGTAGTCTGAGATTCGCAGTTGTCTTTGATTAACTATCTCGATTTAGCTTATGTTCTAGGAGTATGTGAAATGAAACCAGTAGCCAGTTGTCTTCATTTCCTACCAAATTTTAATTACAGCTGTATAAATATTTCAATCCTGCCTGGTTCTGACTTTTCAGCTCTGCCTCCAAATTACTGAAGGGGTCGTTTAGAAAGCAGGTAGTGTCTGTATCTTCTTGACACAGAGACAGTGCCGGACCACAGAAACAAATTTGAAATCTGAGACAAGAAGGCTTAGACTTGAATTCTAGTTCCACCAGTTACTTGTACAAGCTATACAACTTTCTCAGTTTGTGAAATGGACACGATAAGAGCACATACCTCACAAAACTTGTGAGAAATCCAGCATATGTGGACATACAGCATGTTGTAGCTATTATTAGCAGTCCTCTCTGAGCCTCAGTTTTCTCATCTGCAAAAATGAAAGCATAATCATTCATGTCATACCTGTATTTGTTTTGTTTTGTTTTGTTTTGTTTTGTTTTGAGTTGGAGTCTCACTCTGTCACCCAGACCGGAGTGCAGTGGATGCTCCCAGCCACTGCAGCCTCGACCTGCTGGGCTCCAGCGATCCTTCCACCTCAGCCTTCCAAGTAGCTGGAACTACAGGCACACGCTATGACTCCTGGCTAATTTTTGAATTATTGTAGAGATGAGGTCTTGCCAAGTTGCCCAAGCGGATCTCGAACCCGCGGGCTCAGGCAATCCACTCACCTCGGCCTCCCAAAGTGCTGGAATTACAGGCTGAGCCACCAAGCGCAGCCATACCTGTAAGTTTTAAAGCCAAGTTGAATGTAGAGTGTTTCTTCCCCTACAGGCCTATAACAAAATTATCTTTCCCTTTTTTCCAGTGAGTCAAACAAGTGTTTTTGATAAAGCAAGGATGAAATTACAGAGCCATGTAGAGAAGGAGAAAGGGTCAGTTAATAAGGTTTAGGGGAGTGGGAAAGAGAATTCTTTTTTTTTTGAGTTGGCTTTTCACTCTGTAGTCCAGGCTAGAGTGCAGTGGCATGCTCACGCTCACCCTAGCATTGATCTGCTGGACTCAGGCAGGAACTCTTTATTGCTGTGAGTCTCTGACTCCTAAAAACCAGTCTGAGGACCAACTGCATTAGTATCACCAGAAGGGCTTATTAAAAAGATTTTCAGATTTCTACCGTAGTGATGATGATTGCTTAGGTCAGGGACAGAGCCCATTCCTCAAAGTAGGGGCTAGCACTTTAGAAATGAAATACAAGGATGGACCCCCCCCCAAAAATACTGGCATTATTTTTTGGAGTGTAGGCTCCTTGTAGTACAGGCTTCCCTTGCTTGGTAAGTGTTCTAGGAACTTATCAGCATCAGTGTACAAGCTAGAATTGTTGTAAGAGGCTACATTCGGCTTCATTGAATTTTTTTTTTCAGACTTTCAACTCCTTTGACCATTTCATGATGGGTGATTTGTGAGCGCACCTGCCCACACTTCACTGAGTGTTCAGCAGTTTTGAACCAAAAAAAATGGCATGACCTCCGTGCCCACCCTGCCTATTCACCCAATCTGAGTGACGTTTTTTGTGTGTCCCTGGACGAAAAAAGGGCTCAAAGGGAAATGTTTTGCCAATGTGAACGAGGTGAAACAAAAAATGGCACAAGCTTGAAAAGACATCAAAATTGACAAGTTCAAAAACTGTTTAGAGCAGTGGAAAAAGGGTCTCAACAGGTGTGGTGCATCAAACAGAGGGTACTTTGAAGGAGACTGAAGTTTAAATATATAAGAGTAAACACACACTTTTTGATAAATAAATCCCAGGGTTTTTTGAGTCCCCCTTCACATATGGTCGTCCACTGAAATTGATCCCCCTCTACCCTCAAGGAGCTTGTAGAAATGGGAAAAGGGTATTTTTGTTAGTCAGAGAAAGGGACACTACTGGCTTCAGTGAGCAGGGTCAGTGCTAAATGACCTGCAATTAGCAGGATGGACCCACACAACGAGGAACTGTTCCACCCAAAATGCCAACGGTTCTTAAAATTCTCTGCTCACCCTTCAGTGGAAACTTCCATTGAAAAGTTAAAGGATTAACTTTTGTTTATAAGGTACTGTAACTGTTCAGCAAATATATACCACAACTCATCAACTCAAAAGAAAGCTGTCCTCTTTGAAGTCCTCTTGGGAAGCTGCATTCTTATTCCACCTATAATTTAGGTAGTTTAACCTTTATTTATTTTCTCTTTGGAATTTATCACCCCACCCTACCCCAATAATTTTTATAGCTCTCTGCTTTCCTTTTTCATTTCTTTCAATAATTAGCAATTAATCCTGCATTGGGAGTGTTTGTGCTTTCTGAAAATATTTAAACCCCATTTCAAACACCAGAAGATAAGACTGGGTGATACTGTTTAGAGTCCAAATAAAGTCGGTCTAAAATGTGACAAGATAGAATTTTTTTCCTTCCTGTGGCTTGTAAATGTTATAAGAAGAGGAAAAAGCTGGAACAGCAGTATTATGTGAGGGTCCAAAAGTATATCAGCTCCTGAATAATCAAGATTTAGCTATACTCACTGTTGGAGTTAGCATGACCACCAAGTAGCCACATTATATGTGGTTTTCATTTTTTAAATTTGTATACCCTGAGATTTCCTAGTTTTCCCATAATTGTTATACATTAATTTTATAGCAAGGGGAAATCCATTCAAGTCATAATGTAATAATCACTTGCTCAGTGAGTTCAATTTTTCCCGTCCCACTCTCCTTTTCTCCAAGTCCTGGGAAAAGAGGACACACCATCCCAAGACCTCACATTACCTACCACACACCACCATAGGGGAGAATGTCTTAATAAAGGAGGATACATTTACTCATTAGCATGTTACCTAGGCATTAATACTATCATTTTGAAGACTGTGCATAGATATGGAAGTATATGTTTAAGACAGAATGCTGGCTGGGTTCAGTGGCTCAGCCCGTAATCCCACGCTTTGGGAGGCAGAGGTGAGCGAATCGTCTGAGCCCGTGGGTTCGAGACCCGCCTGGGCAATTTGGTGAAACCTCATCGCTACAATAAATAAAAAAATCAGCCGGGCATGGTAGCGTGTGCCTGTAATTCCGGCTACTCGGAAGGCTGAGGCGGAAGGATTGCCGGAACCCAGCAGGTCGAGGCTGCAGTGGCCGGGAGCGGCCACTGGACTACAGTCTGGGCGACAGAGTGAGACTCTGACTAAAAAAAAAAAAAAAAGAAAGAAAGAAAGAAAAAAGAATGCTAACATAAAAATTCAGGCTATAAAATTGTAGTTATCTAATGGTTATAATGTTGTAGAAACAATATGCACATGAATAAAAAGTCATCAAAGGTAAATTTAAAATATTAGTTATAGGGTGCAGGGATTATAAGTGGTTTTTCTGTTATCAAAATGATCCTGAATATTTTATTCGTTTCTCTTATAAATAGTTTGAATATAAAAGGGAGATATCTGTGTTTATTATATTTATTCCAACTATCCCAATAGAGCATTTTAGTCATTTTAAAAATGCACAGGGACTAACTGATAACCCAGTATTAAATTGGAAAATACATATGTGATAATTACGTAAATTCATTTCATGCAGAAATCATAACTAGTTAGTAAAACATCCTGGACCACCTTCCATTTCACCTTCTATGGTAAACAGCATCCTCTTTTCTTTTCTTTTTTTCCAAGGGGAGTGAATATTTTATTTTCCTTCCATGAAGGGGCAATGGTAGAAAGCATTCTGATGAACTTGAAATCACACATAACATCCTCTTCTCTCTCAGTATACCTCACCAGGGGCTGAGTGTTTGTGGAATACTTCACATTTATGACATTTGAAAAATAAAGTAGCCAGGCTCGGTGGTTCAGCCTGTAATCCCACGCCTTTGGGAGGCTGAGGTGAGTGGACTGCCTGAGCCTGCGGGTTCAAGACCCGCCTGGGCAACTTGGCGAGACCTCATCTCTATAATAAGTCAAAAATCAGCCGGGCGTGGTAGCGCACGCCTGTAGTTCCAGCTACTTGGAAGGCTGAGACGGAAGGATCGCCGGAGCACAACAGGTCGAGGCTGCAGTGGCCGGAAGCGGCCACTGCACTCCAGTCTGGGCCACAGAGTGAGACTCCAACTGAAAAAAAATAAATAAATAAATTTAAAAAAAACGAAAAAGAAAGTGATTAAAAATGAAGATGCATGACTTCTGTCCAATTTTTTTTCTTGTTTTCTCCTTGAGAACTTTTCTCTAAACAATCTACTTGACAAAAATAGAGGCAAACATGATTGTCTTTGCAAAGATCAAAACTCAAATCAAATCATGATTTGTTATCAATGTTATCAGAAGTATGGTTTAATTACAAAGAAAAAAATAATGTATGATTTCCATTTTTCAAATTATCACTAGCTTTCCTCCTGCCTCTGTAATCTAATAGTGCAAATTTGGGATTTTTATTTTTCTCTACTAGGACTGCAAATAACTAGAAATGGATGTCCTTTTAGAGTAATTTGCTATTTGGAAAGAATCACATGGTAATACCTCTATTAATAAGGAAAACTATGTGCCAACCCCACGTTTTATTGCCAGAAACTTCGTTACCAAAGGTAGAGATACTATCTAGGATGAGAGAATGAATTCAGAATGTGGATTCCCTCCAGGTCATGCACCTGTAAAATAGTCACCATTTTCCACCTGATTCCACCTGCATCACCTCAACCTCTTAACAAGGTGGAGAGGAGGACACCATTTTTCCCTGGTTGAAGCCACCCTGTCCCAACTGCAAACTGATTGTCAATTCCCCCAATGCCCTCTGTGCCCAAGAAGCCTGTGACAAATTATGCTTTTTCTACTCATTCATTCATTCATTCATTCAACAACACCAATTGTTTTTTGACTTTTAGTGATAGCCATCCTTACTGGTGTTAAGTGGTATTTCATTGTAGTTTTGATTTGCGTTTCTCTGATGATTAGTGAGGCTAAGCAATTTTTCCACATGTTTGTGGGCTGCATGAATGTTTTCCTATAAGAAGTGTCTGTTCATTTCCTTTGCCTACTTCTTAATGGGGAGCACCTACCACATGCCTTGTTGTCAGATTGGATCCAAATTTCCTGCACTCTTATTTCACTTATAATTTCCGTAGTTTTAACCTTTAAATTGTTTTTCTTTTTAAATGAACCTCCCATTCCCAAATATTATACAATTTGTATGACTGCCTTTAAGAAAAATAATTTAAAAACAAAATTAGGCCTGGTATGGTGGCTCACACCTCAGCACTTTGGGAAGTCGAGTAATCTCAGCACTTTGGGAAGTCGAGGCAAGAGGATTGTCTGAGCTCAGAGGTTCGAGACCAGCCTGAGCAAAATGACGAGAACTTGTCTTTACAATAAATCAAAAAATCAGCCAGGCGTGATGACGTATGCCTGTAGTTCCAGCTACTTGGAAGGCTGAGGTGGAAGGATTACTTGAGCCCAGCAGATGCAGGCTGCTCTGGCCATGACCATGTCACTGCACTCCAGCCTGGGTGACAGAGTGAGACTCCAACTCAAAAAAAATTTTTTTTAATTAGGTAACAAGATAAATAGTTAGAAATTAGAGATCACAACAAAGCACAAATTTTTAAAGACTGAAATACAACAAACATTGGAAAATCCATTTAAAAAATGATAGTGTTTATATTAACTACCTGGAACACATCTACAAAAAAATTTTCCGACTTTTAAGCTTCATGTTTTTATATTATCTCTTCACATAACAACATATTTGTAGTAGAAATTCCCATAGAGAAAATAGACAATTGAATCTTTCCTCTAGTATCTTTATCAAAATTTACTTTTATCAATATTGATAGTTACAAAAAGTTTACTACAACATCAAAATTCTTCATTATTAATATCATGTAATTTTTTATAAAAATAAGAGTGAAGCAATCGATTTTCTTCCATATACAATCTGTAAGCTTTAGGAAAATTTTCCACACACTGACTTCTGATTCTATAGGTTTCATTCTTGTTTCTCCTTTATTACTCATATACTTCCAATGATGGGCACCATGGGATTTTGTTTGTTTGTTTGTTTGTTTGTTTGTTTGTTTGTTTGTTTAATTGGCGTCTCACTCTATTGCCCAGACTGGAGTTCTGTGGCCGCTCCCGGCCACTGCAGCCTCGACCTGCTGGGCTCCGGCGATCCTTCCACCTCAGCCTTCCAAGTAGCTGGAACTACAGATGCTTGCTACCACGCCCGGCTCATGTTGATTTATTAGAGATGAGGTCTCGCCAAGTTGCCCAGGCGGGTCTCGAACCCACGGGCTCAGGCAATCCACTCACCTCAGCCTCCCAAAGGTACGGGATTACAGGCTGAACCATCGAGCTGGCTGGGATGTATTTATATTTGAATATAACCTCCAGGCCTATACTTCCACATCATAGTGCCAGGTGAAATGGCATAGTAAAAGGTAGAGAATTTCTGCAAGCCATTCTTATCCCTGAGAGGTAACAAGAACATAATTATAGCCCCAGGTGACTGAAAACAACATAAACATATTTCACTAAACTCCAGCTAAATGTATTCCCATTTCAACTTCCCCTTGGCCTGATCCCCAAAATTCCTGTAGTCACCCAGATGTCATTCTACAAGAAAGGGAGTATGTGCCGAGCAAGTGACTCAAGCCTGTAATCCCAGCACTTTTGGAGTTGGAGGCAAGAGGATTGCCTGAGCCTAGGGGTTCGAGACTAGCCTGGGCAATCTGGTGAGACCTCGGCTCTACAATAAATCAAAAAATTAGCTGGGCATGGTAGCATGCATCTGTAGTTTCAGTTACTCGGGAGGCAAAGGAGGAAGGACCACCTGAGCCCAGCAGGTCAACGCTGCGGTGGCCGTGAGTGTGCCACTGCATTACAGCCTGGGAGACAGAGTGAGACTCTGACTCAAAAAAAAAAGAAGGAGAAGGAGAAGGAGAAGGAGAAGGAGAAGAAGAAGGAGAAGAAGAAGAAGAAGAAGAAAGAAAGAGAGCGTGATGGGAAAATACAAATGGAAACAGACAGTGGTCTTAACTACTTGCAAGTTTTGGAAAAAAAAAAGACCACGTGAACATATTGCTAAGGCTTGTCTTAGAATCTTGGGAGAAGCCATATAGTGATGAACCCTGAAGCTTAAACCTTGTTTGCTTCATGGTAAATATTCCATTCCTTACTGTATAACTTTGAGTAATTCACTTCATTTTTTTTATTCCAGCTGCTCATTTGTGAAAGGTTTAATACTACCAGTTCATTCATTCATGGAATCATTAACTATGTATTGAATGTGCGCCATGTACTAGTTTCTGGGTACTAGAAACTAGGGACAAAATTATGGACAGCATTATATCATCCTTTCTATCAAGGATTTAGAAGTCCAATGGGGGGGTACAAGCAAATTAACAATTACAATGCATATAGCAAGGGGAAACACAAGCTACTATGAGAGGCTAAAAAATAATCAAGTATGGTAACTAGGCTTCAGACTGAATAGCTGGATGGATACTTGCATTATTCTTTGAGATCTGGAAGACTGGAAAGGGTACTGGCTTGTAAGGGAAGATGATTAATTTTGGGATATCCTGTGTTTGAATGTCTGCAGGTAATTCAATAGAGTGTGGTGGTCAAAGGCCCAGTCTCTAGTGTCAGTCTACCAATGAGACGAGCTGAGTGGCCAAGGGCAAGTTGCTTCACTTCTCTACCTCGATATTCTGAGCTGTTAAACAGAGATAGTAATAGTACCTATCTCAAAAAGCTGTTGGGAGGATCACATAATACATGCGAAGCATTTAGAAAAAAACCCTACACAATCGAAAATACTTAATAAACATTTTTATATTATTACACTATTCTTTAGGCAGTTGGATATATGGTCTGTGATAGTTAATTTTAAGTGTCAACTTGACTGGATTAAGAGATACACAGATAATGGGTAAAAACATTATTTCTGCATCTATTTTATAGAATAGAAATTCATGAAACTATATTATTATAGATAGATCATAGGAAAGAAAAGTTCTTCCCCATGGTAGAATGCCAACTAATAAATGTAGAAAGTATGATACAATTAGAAAATCACCATTGGAGCAGAATATTTACACAGTATCAAAATATTTCCCCACAAAATGTTTATTTACTATTAAGAGAAAATAGTAACTTTCCAGTAGAGAAATCTGGAAGATGCCACTTAACTAGCGATTAAAATTAAGATAACCAGTTATGAGACATTCAAAGTGCCCTCTGATATGAAACACTGACAAAAACATAACATCACTTCCGTGATATTTTTGTCAAAAATGCTTAAGTTACTCTACTCATAAGAAAACATCAAACAGATCCAAACTGAGGGATACTGCACAAAATATCTAAAGTACTCTAAAAGTATCTAAGTCATTAAAAAAAAACAGGGAAAAACTTGGGAAATTGCTCCAGATTGAAATCCAAAAAAGAAAAAAAAAAGAAAAGAAAGAACCATATCAGCTAAATGTACTAAAATTGGAATGATACAGAGAAGATAAACATGGACCTTAGGCAAGGATGACACACAAATTCATCAAGCATTTTATATGTTTAAGATAAAATAATAACATATCAAGGAGTGGGTTATCCACCTAATCAAACTAGTCTATTTAAACACTACTACATCTCCAGCTTATTATACTACTTCGAGTAGCAAGAGATGTTGAGGAAAACCATTCATAAACATTACATAATTAAAAGCATCAGTAGAAAAATATTGTACCCCTCTTGACCAATCTTACAGAACTTTTCTCAGAACACTTCTAGAGTATTAGGTAAGCTCTATCTATTTCTACTAATCTACCGTGTCACTTAGCCCTGACCAGTGGTATTGGGATTATTAAGTGAACAATGGAGACAGGTGAAGCACATTAATAAAAACTAAGGAAGGTGACCCTAAGAGTAACATTGGCATTCGCTTTTGTTCAGACTCAGAACATTCTATCCCAAAGTAGGGTGCTGAGTACCATGAACTAAAGAAAACCATGAAAAGGCCTGAGAAGCAAAAAATTGTTCATTGCTGAGAGAGGATCTTAAAAGAATGAAGTCACTATAGCTCTGTTAAGTATATAAATACATAAAAATCAATCTCAAATGCTACCAAGAAGTCTCAAGAGTCTATGAGGAAAGGGCTACAAATTACCAACTACAGTAGTGATCTTGTGATCATTATTATTATGTTCATTAATAATGTTCTCATGGCCGGGTTCTGTGACTCAGCCTGTAATCCCAGCACTTTGGGAGGCCGAGGTGAGTGGATTACCTGAGCCCGCGGATTCGAGAGCCGCCTGGGCAACTTGGCAAGACCTCATCTCTACAATAAAAATCAAAAATTAGCCGGGCATGGTAGCATGCACCTGTAGTTCCAGCTACTTGGAAGGCTGAGGCTGAGGATTGCCGGAGAGAAGCAGGTCGAGGCTGCAGTGGCCGGGAGCGGCCACTGCACTCCAGTCTGGGTGACAGAGTGAGACTCCAATTCAAAATAATAATAATAATAATGTTCTCATGAACATGAATGATTGCATTACCTCTTCAGTGTGTCCAGGTAGAATGCGATGAGAATGGGGAGGAAGACAAGATAATTATCTTTAAGGATTTCTTTTTTTTGTCTGAAAGCAAAAATCCCATCTGAAATGGGACAACAGTGTGGGACCTTATAACAATCTCTGGTATACGTAAGGATAATGAGGCTATAAGGGCTGGGAATATCATGACTGCTACAATAACTTGATTTTACAGAAACTGGTTAGTGGCAAAGCTAGGGCTTAAAACAGTTTTTCTTGACTCCAATCCCAGCCTTCTTTCTACTACACCACTCTGCCTTTCTAATGCAAAGAAATTCTTCTCAAAATTCAAAGGTTTCCTTTAGAAACCTGTGGCAGCCGCGGGAAAAAAAATGTTAACTTCCCACACCATCTGTAATGCATGCTGGCGCATGCAGTCAGCAGTGACAGTTAACACGAGCACTATTATAAGGGAAGGTGTTTATGCCACTTCTTTCCCACCTCACTGATTGTTTACTCCCCGAATCTCAAAATAACAAAACGGAAGAAATCCATCATCCATTTCCATAATTTGAGTTGGAAAGACAATTACCAATGAGCAACATCAACAGAAACTCTACGATCTCTTTGAACACATCACTCGAGTGAACTATATTACAAGGAAAATCAGGGTCTTTTGTACAGGAGAAAAATCTCTGTGAGAAATATGCAGAAGAATCATTTCATTTCTTTGCATCTGCCCTCCTGGTGGGAGGTATCAGGGCTTGGGTAGCCCAAGAAGCTATAGGAAGCATATTACAGAGTTTAATTTATTCAAAGAAAATCAGAATCAACTAATCAGAAGGAAGGGGAAAATGCATTAATTAAACAGCTTTACTCATGCAGAAAAGCTGCCAGCATGAGCACTTCAAATTACCTGGGCACACCTAATGCATTTGCATTTGCTCGGGAGAAATGTGTTCTGCCCTACAAAGTCATGAACATTTCATAATTCCATTTGAGCAAATAACAAAAGGGAATTGACAGCTAAGAACCACCTTCCACACTTGGGGGCTATAGCCTTTTCCTAGGAATTTTTAGCTTAAGTAGAAATTCTCTTCTTGACTGGATGTGGGGAGAGGAAGTTTAAAGTCTTCTGTAAAGTAAAAGGTTAAAAAAGAATCCCTCTCCTCTCTACCCCCCTAAACAAAGGAGGTGGGGCTTTTACTGGCAGGAGGCTAACAGCATTCTTTTGTTAGACATTAACATAAAATAAGACAGTAGAAATGGATGTCCATCAACAGAATTAGAAGGAACTAAGTAAGTTTTAAGGACAAAAGGTTTACTTATTTAAATTACAGGAGTTAAAAAAATAAGTAAATACATAAATTACAGGAGTTGAGAAACAGCTGGGAATGCAATTTCTTCCCAAGAGTAAAAAATTACAAATAGTTAAATGTAATTATGTTGCAATATAATTTTATCATTTTCGATTGAATTGTGTAATCATCCTAACTAAAATAACCCTATAGGCAATACTGAAACATATACATTTATATTTTTAACCTTAGATTTTTTATTCAGCTTAGTTATCAAATAGCTCAATATTTTATTTTGGTATTTACTCCTGAGAAAGTTTCCTAATGTGACTTTCAAACACATAATATTAACCAAAAAGAACCACCTTAAAAATATCTTAAAGTTACCTTATACTTTTAATTGTTTTACATCACATTTTAATATTCCATTTTGCACAAGAATATATACAATTAGTAGTACTACGATTAGTAGTAGAGTTTATTTTTCTGGAATTTTACAGTTGAGAAAAATAGAAATGACTGTTTAAAAACTTCTCAGAAGTTTCCTTTCTTTTCCAAAAAGAAAAAGTTAATTTGAAATGCAAAGGAACAGAAACAAAACATGAGATTTGGTCTAACTTAAAAGATAATGCATGTAGTTTTATACTCAAAGAAGATACATTTTTAATTAACGTATATGATTTGTCACATGGTGCTTACTGAAATATTCGATAATTTTGCTTAAAATACCTTCTCTGTGAAATTTGGGATCAAGCTTCTAACCAGATTGATTGTTTCAGACCTGCTATAAGAGTGCATTCTAGAATTCCTATGCCATAAAAGATTGTGGTTAAAATGCTCAAGGATGCACTATCATTGCAGTATATGTAGGGTATTCCCTTCGAATCAAAAAAAACAAAGAAAGAGAAATTATGGAGAAAGTAAGTATATATTGCAGAGGTCTGGGAAAAAAAACATGCATCTAGATTAGGAAAGTTTTTGGAAATTCAATTAATTATCTTCACACGGTCTGAACAAATTTTATAAAGCTCTTTCATGTAACCAAAGTAAACCACTTTTGTGGAATGCTGTAATCATTTGTGGTAAATAACAGACAGTAGTTTCAAATACCAATTTCAAAGCCACTAGTGAGTAGCTGTTTAATAGCAAACACCTTGGCAAGACACTGCAAACCTTATAGCCTAAGTTTCAATGCATTTAGGATCTTAGCCCAAGAAATATTCCTTAGCAATGAAATATGCTTAGGTATAAATGTACTGGTGAGACAGGCATGTGAAATATGAATGAAGGTTTGAATATTCAGTTTTAAAAATCCTGATAAAAGAAACTACAAAGACATGTCAGGGATCTAATACTTGTTTGCACATTCTTCAGAGCTAAGCATGAAGCATAATAGGATTTCTACAAGCCAAAACAACAAAAGGTGTAAACTGCCTTTTCAGTTGCAAACTTTGTTCATTTATTCCACTGGTAAAAGGATGTAAATCTAAAGTCATTTTTTTGTTAACTGACACCAAGTCTTTCTCAGTATTTTTTTTTTAAAGAAACGTGTAAATAAAGGTCAGAGTAAAGTCAAACATCTTCTCTTTTAAGAAAAAGGCAATTTAAAGAAATTTCACTAAATCATCCCTGTCAATTAGAACCTGACATTTAAATTAATTTTAGTGCTTGAGGTATTTTAACACACCTACAATTTTTTATAATTCAGGCAAGATAAATGTGAGTATTTAGAAACCTCAACAGCACTTTCTATAAATCTTTGTAACGCAAATATAAATCAAATTATAGCAACATCTTTCATTGAGTTTGCCTAAGCCAAAATATTCATATATGTTGATTTAACTTCCTAGTAAACACTTAACTAAAATATGAAAGAATTAAGATACTTTGTTTACTTTTGTAGTTATTTCTAAAAAACAAAGTAGGTACGCAATATAGTAAGAACTCAGTCAGTTTTGAACAAATGTCCCAATAGTTAACCTAAAGAAGAAAGGCAGGAAGGGGATCCAACAGACAGAAGAAAAGAGAGAAAGGCACAAGTGAAAAAAAGGCAGGGCAGTGATGGAGAAAATTTAAGTAACTACAAATTTGGTCATTTCTCTCAGCTCTTTTTTTTTTTTTTTTTTTTTTTGAGTCAGAGTTTGTCTCCCAGGCTGGAGTACAGTGGCACGCTCATGGCCACCGCAGCCTCGACCTGCTGGGCTCAGGCAATCCTTCCACCTCAGCCTTCCAAGTAGCCTGGAACTATAGGTATGCGCCACCACATCTGGCTAAATTTTAAATTAATTGTAGAGATGAAGTCTCACCAAGTTGCCCAAGCTGATTTCGGACCCCTGGACTCAAGCAATCCTGTCACCTCTGCCTCCCAAAGTGCTGGGATGACAACTCTTTTAGAAGATTATTTCAAGTTTTAAATGTTTGCTTTTATTAGTGTCAGATTTCATTCCTAGCTGAGCATGGTGATGCCTGTCCATAATTTTGGGAAGTTGAGGCAGGAGGAATGCTTGAGGTCAGGAGTTCAAGTTCAGGCAGGGTAATGTAAGAAGACCCTGTCTCTACAAAATGTAAATTAAAAAATTGGCCAGGTGTGGTAGCTCATGACTGCAGTCTGAGACTTTGAAAGGACAATGCAGGAGGCTCTCTTGAGGCCAGGAATTTCAGGCTGCAGTGAGCTAGGATCGTGCCACCACACTACAGTTTAGGTGACATAATGAGATCCTGTCACAAATAAAACTAAAACTAAAAATTTATATTTCTAATTTATGTATACATGTCATTTAAAAATATACTACAAGCCAGGTGTGGTGGCTCAAGCCTGTAATCCAGCACTTTGGGAGGCAGAAGTGAGAGGATTGCCTGATCCCAAGAGCTCGAGATCTGCCTGGGAAACTTGGTGAGACCTTGTCTCTACAATAAATAAAAAATTAGCTGGGAGTGGTGGCACATACTGTAGTTCTAGCTACTTGGAAGGCTGAAATGGAAAGATCTTCTGAGCCCAGCAGGTGGAGGCTGGGGTAGCTGTGAACGTGCACTGAACTCCAGCCTGGGTGACAAAGTGAGACTCCGACTCAAAAAAAATGTACTACAGACGTCCAAAGATCCAAAGAGCCAATGTTAATAGCAAAGTTAACTAAATTTGTCTCTCACACACACTGTACCAAAGTCTATAGGCTATTTATTGGGATGTTTCCCTGTTACCTGTGCTTCGGGGTCTTATCTGTAACTATTTCTAAGCCCTAGGACTCACTACCTCAGTTCATTCAGAAGGTTTTTTGTTGTTGTTGTTGTTGTTTTTTGAGTTGGAGTCTCACTCTGTCGCCCAGACTGGAGTGCAGTGGCCGCTCCCGGCCACCGCAGCCTCGACCTGCTGGGCTCCGGCGATCCTTCCGCCTCAGCCTTCCCAGTAGCCGGAATTACAGGCATGCGCTACCACGCCCGGCTGATTTTTTTTTTTTTTTATTGTAGAGATGAGTTCTCGCTGCCCAGACGGGTCTCGAACCCGCGGGATCAGGCAATCCTCTCACCTCAGCCTCCCAAAGGCGCGGGATTACAGGCTGAGCCACCGAACCCGGCTTCATTCAGAAGTTAATTTATCTGTCCTAGATTGGAGTCTAAGGAGACATGACAACCAAATGCAATGTGGGCTCCTAATTGGATCCTAAGCCAGAATTTTATACTGTTCAATACAGTGATCACTAACCGTGTGTGGCTATTAAGCATCTAAAATTTGGAAAGTCCAAACTGAGATATACATTAAGTGCAAAATACACACCATATTTAGGAAACATTGCATTTAAGAAAAAATGTGGCCAGGAGAAGTGGCTCTCGCCTGTAATCCTAGGACTTTGGGAGGCCAAGGCTGCAGTAGCCATGATGGTGCCACTGCCCTCTAGCCTGGACAACAGAGTGAGAGTTCAATTAAAAATAAACAAACAAATAAATAAAGTGTAAAATATATTATTAACATTAATTTCACCTATTTCTTTTTTGCTTAACATGTGACTGGTATAAAATTTAAAATCACATATGTATCTTGCCTTATATTTCTGTTGGACAGAGTTGATCTAGAAATCCAAGCTAAGGAGTTTGTACTGCATCCTGGGCTGCCAGTGTAGATCCTTGAGTGGGAATCTGAGATTGTTTTTTTGGGAGACTAGCCTGGATGTGGCCTGAAGGATGATCAGAAAGGACAGCATGTTACAGGAGTCCAGGAGGAAGGTGATGTGGTTTTAGACTAGAGTCATGACTGTGGGGCTGGAGAAGAAAGTTACAATCCAAGAGACATTTAGAAAGGATTACCAAGAGATCTTTGTGATGTTCTGGATATAGGGCACGGTGAAGAAAATAGAATCAACTATGTTTCATGGTTTCTCACCTGAGAAGTTGGGAGAATCTCCAACAGAAATGGAGTTATCTCAAAGTTTTAGGAGTGATGAGTTAATATTTTTTTAATATTTTATTTTAAAATAATTGCGGATTTACAAAAAAAGCTTATTTCTATCTCCAAATTTTTTCTCACAGCTTAGCTAATCTGTCTACCCCTACTTTCCTTGAGGGCCAGACTCAAGTCTCCCTTCACGCAGTCTTCACCAGCTCCTGTTGGATATTCTTTCTTCTAACTATCATCAGGTCTCCATACAGCACATCATTGCTTAGTGTTTATTTCTTCTATAACCATTTCATTTTGTGCTGGCTTCCCAGCTAAATTGTAAACGCCTTAAAGACAAGTACTATGTCATAGTCTTTTCTATGCTAACATAAAACCTAGAAGAATGCAGGGTAGAAAGTGGATGATTCATGAAAATCTCTTGGCTGATAGAATGATTATAACACACTTGTCTTCTAACAATTAATTTGACCACCTAAACCTACTTTTTTGTAACCACTACTCTAAAACCTAAAATGCTCAGTGGTTGACATCATGGATAGGCCCAATATTTTAATTGTTCTCACAAATGTTTACTTAATGGTCTTACACTTGGTTGAATACCCATCATCAGACTCCAGTCCCTGCTCCACTACTTACTAGTTTTGGGATTTGATATAAGTCAAATAAACCCTCATATCTGGTTTTCTCCTGTATAAATGAGGCTTGCAATGCCTTCCCTATCTCACACGGTTGTTGTGGGGATCAAATGAGATAGTATAATGTATACATAAAAGCACTAGACATTTTCTTTTCTTTTCTTTTCTTTTTTTTTTTTTTTTTTGAGTTGGAGTCTCACTCTGTCGCCCAGACTCAGACTGGAGTGCAGTGGCCGCTGCTGGCCACCGCAGTCTTGACCTGCTGGGCTCCAGCAATCCTTCCGCCTCAGCCTTCCAAGTAGCTGGAACTATAGGTGCGTGCGACCACACCCGGCTAGTTTTTTGCTTTATTGTAGAGATGAGGTCTCACTAAGTTGCCCAGGTGGGTCTCGAACCTACAGGTTCAGGCAATCCACTCACCTCAGTCTCCCAAGGTGCGAGATTACAGGCTGAGCCACCGAGCCCGGCTAACATAGACATTTTCAGTGAGGCCTAGGTTTGAATCCAGGTTCTACCTCTTAGTATGTGTGTGACCTTTATCAAATTACTTAACTTATTTGTATCATATCTCAGCTTACGTATTTGCAAATATAGGCACAATAATATCTAACACTCAGTGCTATAGTGATGTGAGGTATGAGGTCTAAGTATATAGACTTCTATGTGAGGAGCTTAATGCATTGCTAGTGATATTGATGTCACTCAGTAAGTAATGAATTATGAATGTGATCAAATTGCCATGAACAGGTGGTTATTATTCATTATTAAATCTTCACAAAATGGTTTGATGTGAAGCAAATCATTAACCATTCTGGACACAGTGCATTATTGACTCATTTTTGCTGAATTCAAAAGAAGCCTTTCAGGTTCAAGTTTGCAAACATATATAGGAATAGAACAGTGATTAAAAATGAGCCGGATGCAGTGGCTCAAGCTTGTAATCCCAGCACTTTGGGAGGCCAAGGTGAGAAGATTGTCTGAGTTCAGGGATTCGAGACCAGTCTGGGCAACTTGGTGAGACCTTGTTTCTACAATAAATCAAAAAATAACACGGATATGGTAGTGCGCACCTGTAGTTCCAGCTACTTGGAAGGTTCAGGTGGAAGGATCACCTGAGCCCTGCAGATCGAGGCTGCGGTGGCCGTGAGCATGCCACTGCTCCCACAGTTTGGGTGACAGAGGGAGACTCCGACTCAAAAAAAGAAAAAAAGAACTCCCTCCTTACACATATACCTCTTGATTTGTTATTTTAAAGTTCTTTTATTTTATTTGAAATCTTGAGAATCAAATAAAATAATTCTTCTAGCCGGGCTCGGTGGCTCAGCCTGTAATCCCGCGCCTTTGGGAGGCTGAGG
>NW_007253734.1:311269-321663 GCF_000164805.1 Carlito syrichta | reverse complement strand
CGGGCTACTTGGAAGGCTGAGGCGGAAGGATCGCCGGAGCCCAGCAGGTCGAGGCTGCAGTGGCCGGGAGCGGCCACTGCACTCCAGTCTGGGCGACAGAGTGAGACTCCAACTCAAAAAATAATAATAATAATAATAATAATTCTAGATTGCCTACATGTATTTTTAGCTTTGAAAAAAAGTGCTTAAATCGATTCCAGGAAAAAATATGATTTGAAATGAAGAATTCAACTCTGTATTTATGGTCAGAGAAGGATTTTCTCTATGACTGTTACTCATCAAGTCATAGACTCATGGAATTTATTAGTACAAAGAGCTATTAGGAATCGTCTGTCAAGCCTTTCATTTGATTGTTTGCTTGATTGATTTAGTCAGGATCTCACTCTTTCCCAGGTTAAAGTGCAGTGGCACGCTCATGGCCACTGAAGCCTCCTGTGCTCAAGTGATCCTTCTGCCTCAGCCTACCGAGTAGCTGAGACTGCAGGCACACCATCAAGCCCAGATAACTTTTTATTTTTAATTTTTTTGTAGAAATGAAGTCTCACTATGTTGCTTAGGCTGGTCTCGAAATCCTGGGCTCAAGCAACACTCTCGCCTCATCCTCCCAAACTGATAGGATTACAGGTGTGTGCCACCGCTCCCAGCCCCCTCATTTTACAGATGGGAAAATAGAAGTCCAAAAAGAAGAAATAGTTAGCCCAAGATTACTCAGTTTGTAAAAAACACCAGGACAAAACTTGCATCTTCGAATTTTTGAGACCATTTTCCTTCCATTGCACCGTCTCCTACTGTAGAAAACACCATTCTTTTTAAAAGACTGTATATGAGCCGGGCTCGGTGGCTCAGCCTGTAATCCCGCGCCTTTGGGAGGCTGAGGTGAGTGGATTGCCTGAGCCTGCGGGTTCGAGACCCGCCTGGGCAGCGAGACCTCATCTCTACAATAAATCAAAAAATCAGCCGGGCGTGGTAGTGCACGCCTGTAATTCCGGCTACTTGGAAGGCTGAGGCAGAAGAATCTCCGGAGCCCAGCAGGCCGAGGCTGCGGTGGCTGGGAGCGGCCACTGCACTTCAGTCTGGGCAACAGAGTGAGACTCCAACTCAAAAAAATAAAAAAATAAATTAAAAAATAAAGACTGTATATGGCAGAAGTGAAGAGATTTAGGGAAAAAAAACAAAACTTTAAATTTTGCGCCGTGATCTTGTACATACTCAGAAAAGCACAATTCTTTTTTTTCTAATTTATTTATTTATTATAAAGATGTAGGGTACAATTCAGGATTAGGTATACAAGCATTGATAATGCAGGTACCCTTGTTGATGAGGTATGCCCCTCCCTCCCCTAGCAGTTTTCCCCATCTGCCAGTCCCACTCCCCTTTCCCTGACAGTTTTCTGCTACTGCCAGTTACTTTCTTATAGCATTAAAATTGTTCAAGGTCACCTTATGAGTCAGAACATGTGGAACTCATTTCTTTGTTTTTGAGTATGATCGACTCCAAATCCATCCAATTTGCTGCAAAGTCCATATATTTGTTCTTCTTTATGGCTGCATAATATTCCATTGTATGTATGTACCACATTTTTTTTATCTAGTCCAGTTTCAATGGGCAACACAGTTGGTTCTGTGTTTTTGCTATCGTGAATAGAGCTGCAACAAACATACGTGTGCAGATATCTTTTTTGTAGAATGATTCGAGTTCCTCCAGGTATATTCCCAATAGGGGAATTGCTGGGTCATATGGAAGGAAAACTAGCTGAACACATGCAGAAGATTGAAACAGGATCCCTACCTATCACCATACACAAATATTAACTCTAAATGGATCAAAAACCTAAACGTAAAACCTCAAACTGTAAGAACCTTTGAAAATGCAGGAAACACTCTTATGGAAGTTGGAACTGGCAACCGATTCCTGATCAAAACCCAAAGTGCCCAGGCCATGAGAGATGAGATAGACAAGTGGGACCTCATTAAACGGACAAGCTTCTGCAAAGCCAAAGAAACCATCAAGAGAGCAGGGAGACAGCCCACAGAATGGGAAAAAAATATTTGCCAACTGTCTATCTGACGAAGGCCTAACATCTAGGATCTACATGGAACTCAAACGCGCCAAAAGGAAAAAAAAAAAAAACAGCCCCTTTAAAAAGTGGGCAAAAGACATGAATAGACACTTCTCAAAAGAAGACATACGGGCAGCCAACAGACGCATGAAAAAGGGCTCAGCCTCACTCATCATCAGAGAAATGCAAATCAAAACCACATTGAGATACCACCTAACCCCTGTAAGAATGGCCATCATTAATTTAAAAAAAAAAAAAAAAAAAAACAGATGCTGGCGAGGATGTGGAGAAAAAGGAAGACTACTACACTGCTAGTGGGAATGCAGACTAATACAACCTCTTTGGAAGACAGTGTGGTGATTTCTGAAGGAACTAGAAGATCTCAATTCTGTAGCAAGATCCCATATGTTCATGAACAGTCACTTTGACCAAACCTATAAGAGAAAAATAAAACTGGCATCAGTGCACACCATTTGCAACTGAACTACCCCTCTCACATGTCTTGCAACTGAACTACTTGACATAGTATACAGGCCTTGTAAAACACTAGCTCAAATCATTTGCTTAGCTGTCAAGTCCATGAGATAGCGATGAATTAAATGTCTTTAGAAGACTGCATTAACTGATCTAGCATGTTTTCTCATTGCTAAATCACATAATAATATCAGTCACTTGCTTACATTTATATTACCATTTTTTCATTAGAATGCAAGTTCCATGAAAGCAGGAGATTTTGTCCATTTTGTTTATTAATGCATTTCCTAGAAGAACAGGTGGTATTTTCTGAGGCCCAGTTTCTTATTTCGATTTCCTTCTTATCATTACTTAATTCAATAATATTAAAAATGAGACTAGAATGCCATTATTGCATAAAATTAGCAAATCATCCAAGATGGAACTGAATACTAGAGAGTTGTTTCACATGAGCTTTTTTTTCACATGACCTTTTTAATTTTCACATGAGCTTTTTGAGTCCTCCTAGTAATTATAGAAACATTTCCAGGACTTTCTAAAGATTAGTACTTTTGTGATTCTTAAACAGAAACTCTAATCAATGAGGAAATGGGTCTAAACTATGTTCTGACTGTTCATAAATTCACACCCTTCCAAATAAGGATTTTATCTGTCTCTTTAAAAAATGAAACTAGTAATTGGGAAAAATTTAGAATTGTATCTTTCATATAACACCTTATTATATCAATCAATGAATTCTAAATGAAGTCAAGTAAATTCTAAACAAGAAGCAACCGGGTGCAGTGTCTCATGCCCATAATCCCAGCACTTTGGGAGGCAGAAGTGAAAGGATTACCTGAGCTCAAGGGTTCAAGACCAACCTGAGCAATATGGTGAGACATAGTTTCACATAAATCAAAAAATCAGCCAGGCATAGTGGCACATGCCTGTGGTTCCAGCTACTTGGAAGGCTGAGGCAGGATTGCCTGAGCCCAGCAGGTCAATGCTGGGTTGGCCAGGTGTGTGCCACTGCACTCCTGCCTAGGTGACAGTGAGATTTCGACTCAAATAATAATAATAATAACAATAAACAAGAAACACTAAAATATTTAGTAAAACCATGAGGAAACCACAAAATGCAAATATTATTTATAGATAAGGTTTTTGGTTTCTTTTCTCTTTTTTCTGGCACCTGATGTTACAAATGTGACCAATCGCATATAACCCTATCATATTTTAACTAGAAGCATAGAGTAGAGCAAAGGGGATAATACTAAATAAAATAGTGTGGTGCTTAGGATGAGAACTGGAAGCTAGTGAGAGAAGTGGATCTTGTGAAGAGAAGGGAAGAGCAGCTTTGCAAATGGTTCATAAATAATGACCTGCATTCCATCTAGCAACATACAAGAATAAAAGGAAAGCAATACAAATCGTTATTCTTTAGAAATGGTCTGAAATTTTAAAACATTTCAAATGAGCAATTCTACTCTCACATTAGTACTCTGGGGACTACTAGGCCCTCTCTTTTGTCTCTTCGGGTTGCCTTGAATGGTGATCAGCAATGCATGATCAGCCAAGTGACATCAACTCTAATGCTATCATCATATGCCAGCTAAAGGAAATGTGAAAGGGGAAATGCGATTTGCCATTGCAAATGCCATCTCGATTAATAAATATCTGAGACACACCAGGACAGAACAAAATCTGTCTTCCTATTTCTGCATGCATTGTGCCTTTTCAGTTATATTACTTGTATAATAAAACCTCTTTTAGAGACTGTTGTGTTTCCAGGCAGCTGACAAGCAGATCAAACCTCCCCCAAAAGGGTCATGTTAATCGCAGTTTCAAACAGCGATCTAAAAAATGCATCTAACATGCCTTTGCAAAGGTATAATTCAAATGATTACCTCATGTGTTCCAAAGGGGAGTCGGGTGATGCCCTGTTTCCATAGCAGTCAATTTCACAACATTTTGCAAAACTGCTCTGTGTGATGTCTTCCTTCAAGAGTAGTAATATCACAGCCACAGCTTTCTAAATTTGGGCCTGCAGTAATGACAGACTTTGAATGAATGCTTTTCTATGGTATGGGAAAGAAGCACAAGTTCAAAAAATTAGACATTTCCCAGCTTTGAGCTCTAAGCTGCACTAAGTTGATTCATCTTTTTTTTTTTTTTTTTTTTACCTATCCTTTGACTAAAACGGAAGACCAGAATTTACTCTGCTTTCTGCACTTGGCTATTGATTGAATATTTTTACAATGTTCATTTTTATAATCAAGAAACAAATAGAGACTATATATGTTAAGAATATATGTCTAGGTGTATACATTATTCTTTCCCACGATAGAAACCTGTCTAGAAGAGGCAAAATGACAGTGAAGAGACACGAGTTCAAATTCAGAGCCTGCCAATAACTAGTCTGTGACCTTTGACTTGTTTATTAAACTCTCAAGCCCAAATTTCCTCATCTGCTATAAAAAGGTCCCTAAAGACTTCTTCAGCTCTTAAAAAAAAGAGATAGTAAACAACTTCTGAACAAAAAAAGAAAGAATTTGTGCCCTAGGTGTCAAGTTTCCAGATGTACACTAACTTATGATATAAAGATATTTACATTACATGTTAGTTATTTAGGAATTTAAAAGTTAAGTTTTATATTTGGTTATTTCAAATAAGTTAAAATTCAGTTTCATAAACAACTAATTTTAAATTGTTAATAATTTTATTTCCTACCCTTTTAATCTCATTATTTTTAAGAAAGTACAATTAAAATGAGCATAATTGAAATCAATAATTTCTGATCAGAAAATCATTGACTTCTAAATATTTTTATCAGAATACTTTTCAATGCTTTCTCAAATTGTATGTGAGAAAAGCACAACTAATCTATGAAGTAGAGTATTTTGATTCTTAATTTTTTTGTGTGCTTGAGTTGGAATCTCACTCTGTTGCCCAGGCTGGAGTGCAGTGGCACACTCACAGCCACCGCAGCCTCGACCTGCTGGGTTCAGGTGATCCTTCTGCCTCAATCTTCCAAGTAGCTGGAGCTACAGGCATGTGTCACCATGCCCAGCTAATATTTTGATTTATTATAAAGATGAGGTCGCTCCAAGTTGCCCAGGCTGGTCTCAAAACCCGTGAGCTCAAGCAATCCTCTCACCTCGGCCTCCCAAAGTACTGGGATTCTAGGCATGAGCCACCATGTTTGGCCTTAATTATTTTGTTTTATAATGAAACTTTGTTCTGATAAATCTGTGTCTGAAATAAATCAGTATCTGAAAACTATATTCAGAACATCTAACCAGGTACTAATTGAGGTCATTAGATTCCAAGAAAACCAAACAAAAATAACCTCCCAAACACAAGTCTGGGCTTAGGCAAAAGCATACGAGTTCTTGAAAGCTTAAATTGTACAAAGATTTTCTTATGTAAGTGAATATGATTTATATTGTCCTTTCCTATATGACTCTAGAGTTTTTATTTTTAAATATTTTGTGATTATACTCAGTTAATACTGTCTACAGTTCTCTAAATCTCTTCTTTCCTTCCACACACATACACACACACACACACACACACACACACACACACACCCTAAAGAATAAAATATGGGGCCGGGCTCGGTGGCTCAGCCTATAATCCCGTGCCTTGGGAGGCTGAGGTGAGTGGATTGCCTGAGCCTGCGGGTTCGAGACCCGCATGGGCAACTTGGCGAGACCGCATCTCTAACATAAATCAAAAATCAGCCGGGCATGGTAGTGCACGCCTGTAGTTCCTGCTACTTGGAAGGCTGAGGTAGAAGGATCGCCGGAGCCCAGCAGGTCGAGGCTGCGGTGGCCGGGAGCAGCCACTGCACTCCAGTCTGGGCGACACAGTAAGACTCCAACTCAAAAAAATATATATATAAAAAAAAGAATAGAATATGTCTATATTACATAACAGGCAAAATATGACTGGTCTCTATGATTTTTATTTGTGTGCCTATAAATAGTAGCAGTTACAAAAACTAACTGAAACTTACCATACGGAACATCATAAAATGTGTCAGACTGTTAAAAAGCAAAGTATAGTGTATATTTAGAGATGTTTGAACCTGAAAGTTTCAGTGAGTCCTAGAACAAAGGAATGCCTCCCAAACAAGTCTACAACAAGAGCCAATCCAAGCAACTTGATTGAAAGTCTGATATGTTTGCTTATTTTTAACATTTGACTTGAAGGGCTTGAGGTGTTGACAAAACATAGGAATTATTTTTTTCTTTGACAGTGTTTTGTTATTGTGATTTTAGTTGTAATACTTCACATTATTTTACAAGATGCCTACTATCCATCAGTTAGATGTGTACTATCTTACTTTTTAACAGTTTGCTTTTGCATAATGTAGCTAACTGGTATTTATTCCTTTGTTTCTCACAACACATTAATGGTAGAGTCAAACTAGACCTAGAGTCTTGATGTACCTCAAAAAAATAAATAAATAAAAAGTTTTGACTGAGGATCTAGCAATGAACAAAATAGACACTTTCTCCACAAATAAAGAAATAGCATAACAGGAGTCCTGTGACTGAATCAAATCTATCCATTGTAGACTCTCAGGCTTTCAAAACACATAGTCATTAGTTGTTTAACAACAAGGATACATGTTGAGAAATGCATCACTAGGCAATTTTGTTGTGCAAACATCATAGAGCGTACTGACACAAACCTGGATATCTATATGCAGAAAAATGAAACTGGACTCTTATCTCTACTGTATACAAAAACCAACTCAAAATTAATTAGAGACTTAAACGTTAAGGTCTAAAATCATAAAACTACTAGAAAAAAATATATAGAGGAAACTTCTTGACACAGATCTCAGCAATTATTTATTGGCTATCTCCCCAAAATCATAGAAAACAGAAGTAAAAATTAGACAAATGAGATTGCATTAAACTCTGTAAGTAAAGGAAAAAGACAACCCACAGAATGAGATAAAAAATATTTACAAATCATGTATCTGATAAGAGACTTGTATCCAGAATACATAAAGAAATCTCACAACTCAATAATAAAATGACAAATAACTAAATTTATTAAATGGAAAAAGAAACTGAATAGACATTTCTCTTAAAAAAAATACACAAATTGACAATAAGCATATTAAAATATGCTCAACATAATTAGTCTTAAAGAAAATGTAAATTAAGTCTGGGCTCAGTGGCTCAGCCTGTAATCCCAGCACTTTGGGAGGCTGAGGTGAGTGGATTGCCTGAGCCCGCAGGTTCGAGACCCGCCTGGGCAACTTGGGAAGACCTCATCTCTACAACAAATCAAAAAAACTAGCCGGGCGTGGTAGCGCGCGCCTGTAGTTCCAGCTACTTGGAAGGCTGAGGTGGAAGGATCGCCGGAGCCCAGCAGGTCGAGGATGCGGTGGCCGGGAGCGTGCCACTGCACTCCAGTCTGAGTGACAGAGTGAGACTCCAACTCAAAAAAAAAAAAAAAAAAAAGTTAGATAATAACAAGTCTTGACAAGTACATGGAGGTTTTGGAATCACACACTACTGATAGGAATGTAAAATTGTGTAGCAGTTTAGAAGAGAGTCTGGAAGTTTCTCCAAAAGTTAATCATAGAGTTACCATATGATCCAGTAACCTTATTCCCATAGAAATGAAAACATATGCCCACACAAAAACTTGTACATGAGTGATTATTCATATCAACATTATTCATAATAGCCAAAAAATAGAAACAACCTAAATGTTCATCAATAAACATATAAACAAAATGTAGCATAGCTATACAAAGGAGTACTATTCAGCACCCCCCAAAAGTTCTGTTATATGATACAACATGGATAAACCCCAAAATATTATGCTAGGTAAAAAAATACAGTTATGAAAGACCACAGACTGTATGATCTTATTTAAATGAAATGTCTGGCAAATCTATAGAGTGAAAAAATTAATGATTACCTAGGGCTGGGCATGGGGTGGATAAGGAAGAATTGAGCGTAATTGCTAACAGTTATGGAGTTTCTTTTGGGTTGACGAAAACATCCTAAAGCTAGATAGTGGTGATAATTGTACAACTCTGTGAATATGCAGACAATCCTCAAGATATCATGGGTTCAGTTCTAGACCACCTAATATGGTAAGAAAGCAAGTTATGTGAACTTATCATTTCCAATGTATATAAAAATTATGTTTACACTATACTGTAGCCTATTAAGTCTTAAATAGCATCAAGTCTAAAAAAACGTACATACCTTATTTTTTAAATCCCTTAATGCTAAAAATATGCTAATAATCATCTCAGCCTTCAACATAATCTTTTTGCTAGTGAAGTCTTGCCTCAATATTAGTGACTGCTGACTAGTCAGGGTGGTGGCTGCTGAATGTTGGGGTGGCTGTGGCAATTTTTAAAAGTAACAGTTAAGTTTGTCCTATCAACGGGCTATTCCTTTCACAAAATATTTCTGCAACATGCAATGGTGTTTGATACCTTTTTACTCACTGTAGAACTTTTAAAACAAGAGACAATACTCTGAAACCCTCCTGCTGCTGTATCAACTAATTTTATGTAATATATATGTATGTGTATATATATATATATATTTTTTTTTTTTTTTTTTTTAAGTAAGAGTCTCACTCTGTCACCCAGACTGGAGAGCAGTGACACACTCACAGCCATCGCAGCTTCAACCATCTGGGCTCAGGTGATCCTTCCACCTCAGCCTTCCAAGTAGCTGGAACCAAAGGCGTGAGACACCACGCCTAGCTATTTTTTCTTTCTTTCTTTCTTTCTTTCTTTCTTTCTTTCTTTCTTTCTTTCTTTCTTTCTTTCTTTCTTTCTTTCTTTTTTCTTTATGCTTTTTTTTTTTAATTTATTGCAGAGACGAGATCTTGCCAAGTTGCCCAGACTGGTCTCGAACCACAGGACTCAGGCAATGCTTTCACTTCAGCCTCCCCAAGTGCTGAGATTACAGGCGTGAGTCATTGCACCTGGCTTAATTTAATGTAATATTCTAAATCCTTTGTTGTAATTTCAACAATGTTCACAGCATCTTCACCAGAAGACCAAGAGTAGATTCCATCTCAAGAAATCACTTTTCTTGTTCATCCATAGAAAGTAATTTCTCATCTGTTTTATTATGAGGTTGCAGCAATTTAGTCACATAGTAAGGTTCCACTTCTCTCTCTCTTTTTTAAAGTAGAATTGAGAATCTCTGTATGTTGTCCAGACTGGAGTGCTGGGGCCATTCACACAAACAATCAAAGCACATTACAGCCTCAAACTCCTGGGCCAAAGCAGTCTTTTCACCTTAGCTTCCCAAGTAGCTGGAACAACAAGCAAGAACCACCATACCTATTCTATTTAGGCTCTACTTCTAATTCTAGTTCTCTTGCTATTCGAACAAAATCTGCAGTTACTTCTTCCACTAAACTCTCGAACTCCTCAAAGTTATTCATGTGAGTTGGGATCTTCCAAATTTCTGTAAGTATTCATATTTTGACTTCTTCCCATGAATCACAAATTTTCTTTTCTTTATTTCGTTTTTTTTTGTTTTGTTTTGTTTTTTTCTTTTTGAGTCAGACTCTCACTCTGCTGCTCAGGCTTGAATGTTAATGGCATGTTCATGGCCACCGCAGCCTCGATCTGCTGGGCTCAGGTGATCCTTTCACCTCAGCCTTCCAAATAGGTGGAACCACAGGTACATGCCATTACACCTGGCTAATTTTTTGATTTATTGTAAAGATGAGGTCTTGCCAAGTTGCTCAGGCTGGTTTGAATTTGTGGGCCCAGGCAATCCTCTTGCCTCCACCTCCCAAAGTGCTGGAATTACTGGTGTCCCACGCCTGACTGAATCACACATTTTCTTTTTTTCTTTCTTTTTTTTTTTTTTTT
>NW_007253734.1:306591-311249 GCF_000164805.1 Carlito syrichta | reverse complement strand
TTATTGTAGAGATGAGGTCTCACTGCCCAGGCGGGTCTCGAACCCGCGGGCTCAGGCAATCCACTCACCTCAGCCTCCCAAAGGCGCGGGATTACAGGCTGAGCCACCGAGCCTGGCTACACATTTTCTTAATGGCATGTAGAATGGTAACTTCTTTTCAGAAAGTTATCAGTTCTCTTTGCCCAGATTCATCACAGGAATCACTATCTATTGTAGCTTTATATAGTCTTACAAAATGTGTTTCTTAAATAATAAGACTTGAAAGTCAAAATTACTTTTTGATACATAGACTGCAGAATGGATGTTGTGTTAGCAGACATAAAGCCAACATTAATGTCCTTGTACATCTTCATCAGAGCTCTTGGGTGACTAAGTGCATTGTCAATGAGCAGCAGTACTTCGAAAGGAATCTTTTTTCTGAGCAGTAGGTCTCAACAGTGGGCTTACAATATTTAGTTAAATGTGCTGTAAACAAAATGCTGTCATTCAGGCTTTTTTTGTTTCATTTACAGAGCACAGGCAGAATATATTTAGCATGATTCTTAAGAGCTCTAGAATTTTGGAAATGGTAAATGAATACGGGCTTCAACTTAAAATCACCAGCTACATTAGCCCCTGACAAGAGAATCAGCCTGTCCTTTGAAGATTTAAAGTCAGACATTGACTGCTCTCTAACTATGAAAGTCTTAGATGGTAGTTACAAATAGAAAGCTGTTTTGGTTACACTGAAAATCTGTTGTTTAGTGTAGCCACCTTCATCAATGATCTTAGATAGATCTTCTGGATAAGTGACTGCAGCTTCTGCATCAACACTTGCTGCTTCACCTTATACTTTTATATTATATTGACAGCTTCATTCTTTAAACTTTATAAACCAATCTTTGCTAGTTTCAAACATTTTTTCTGCAGCTTTTTTTACCTCTCACAGCCTTCATAGAATTGGAAGGAATTAGGACCTTGGTCTGGGTTAGGCTTTAGCTTAAGGGAAGGTTGTGGCTGGTTTGATCTTCTATCCAAACCACTCAAACTTTCTCCATATCAACAATAAGGCTGCCTTGGTTTATTATTATTATTATTTGAGTGGGAGTCTCACTCTGTCTCCCAGACTGGAGTGCAGTGGCCGCTCCTGGCCACTGCAGCCTCAACCTGCTGGGCTCCGGCAATCCTTCCACCTCAGCCTTCCAAGTAGCTGGAACTACAGGCGTGCGCTACCACGCCCGGCTAATTTTTTGATTTATTGTAGAGATGAGGTCTCATCAAGTTGCCCAGGCGGTTCTCGAACCTGTGGACCCAGGCACTCCACTCACCTCAGCCTCCCAAGGTGCGGGATTACAGGCTGAGCCACCGAGCCCAGCTTTGGTTTATTATTATTCGCAGTCACTGGAGTAGAGCTTTTAATTTTCTACAAGAAATTTTTCTTTGCATTTGCAACTTGACCACCTGGTACAAAAAGCCTAGGTTTTTGGCCTATCTCAGCTTTTGACATGCCTTTCTCTCTAAATTTAATCATTTCCAGCTTTTTATTTAAAATGAAAGATTTGTAACTCTTACTTGAACATTTAGAGGCCATTGTAAGTTTATTAATTGTCTTAATTTCAATATTGTTATATCTCGGAGAATAGGAAGGCCCTCAAGTGATGGAGAGAAATGTTAGAATGGCCAGGTGGTAGAGCATTCAGAACACACACAACATTTATCAATGAAGTTTGTCATCTTTTTTTTTTGTTGAGTTGGAGTCTCACTCTGTCGCCCACACTGGAATGCAGTGGCCGCTCCTGGCCACTGCAGCCACGACTTGCTGGGCTCCAGTGATCCTTCCGCCTCAGCCTTCCAAGGAGCTGGAACTACAGGCATGCGCTACCACACCCGGTTAGTTTTTGATTTATTGTAGAGATGAGGTCTCGCCAAGTTGCCCAGGTGGGTCTCGAACCCACAGGCTCAGGCAATCCACTCACTTCAGTCTCCCAAAGAACGGGATTACAGACTGAGCCATCGAGCCCGGCTGAAGTTTGTCATCTTATATGGATACAATTGATGGTGTCCTCAAACAATTAAAATAGTAACAGCAAAGATCACTGATCACAGATTACCGTAAAATATATTATAATAATGAAAAAGTTAGAAGTAGTTTGTAAATTAACAAAATATAACATAAAGACACAAAGTGAACAAGTGCTGTTGGAAAAATGGTGTCGATAGACTTGTATAGGGTTGCCACAAACCTTCAATTTATTTAAAAAAATGCAATATCTAAGAAGCAAAGTGAAGCTAATGAAACGAGTTATTCCTATACTAAAAACCATTGAATTATTCCTATACTAAAAACCATTGAATTATACAATTTCAATGAGTGAATTTTATGATACATGTATCACATCTCAATAAGGCTGTTACAAAATAGGTCTATTGCAATGGCTTGACTGAACAGTGGAGATAAGTGGATACATTTGAGAGATATTTCCAAGGTAAAACTGACAGGACTTGTTGATGAATTTGTGAGTTGAGAGAAAAAAAGTATTGAGAATGACTCTGGTTTCCTGCTTACACAATAGAGCAGATAGTTTTGGCACTCACTCTGATACGAAACATTGGTGGAGGAACAAGTTTGGGAGGAGCAATCATGAGTTCACACTCAGGCTAGTTGAAATTCAGATGCTCTTGAAATATCAAAGTGGAGATGTTAAGTTGTACATATGGGTTTAAAGCTCAGAGAAGAAACTTGGGTTGGAGATATAAATATTGGCATCTTGAGCATAAAAATGGTATTTCGAGCTATGAGAATAGATTAAATTGCTCATACAAAGAGTATGGAGTTCAAAACTATATTGAGATATCACTTAAACCCAGTAAGAATGGCCATCATTAATAAAACAAACAACAAATGCTAGTGAGGATGCCGAGAAAAAGGAATGCTTCTACACTGCTGGTGGGAATGCAAACTAGTGCAACCTCTTTGCAAGATGGTGTGGTGATTTCTGAAAGATTTCTGAAAGAACTAGAAATTCACTTTCCATATGACCCAGCAACTCCCTAATGGGAATATATCTGGAGGAACTCAAATCATTCTACCAAAAAGATACCTGCACACGTATGTTTGTTGCAGCTCTATTCACAATAGCAAAAACATGAAACCAACCTTGCTGCCCATTAAAGATGAACTGGATTAAAAAAATGTGGTACATATACACAATGAAGTATTATGCAGTCATAAAGAAGGACAAATACATGGACTTCTCAGCAACTTGGATGGATGTAGAGTCAATCATACTCAGTGATCTATCACAGAAACAAAGAACAGAGTATCATATGTTCTCACCCATAAGTGAAACTTGAACAATTATCATAATACTATAAGAAAGGAATTGGCAGTAGTGGGAAACTACCGGGGGTGGGGGGTGGGATTAACAGTTTAGGGAAACTGCTAAGGGAGGGAGGGGCACACCTCATCAAGGGTACATGCATAATCAATGTTTGTACACTTAACCCTGAATTGTACTCCACATCTTTAAAAAAAAAAAGAGTATGGAGTAAGGAAAGTATGGGTATATTTGAGGACCGACTGCTTTAGTGGGAGTAAAGGGAGGAAGGAACAATGAAAACAACTAAGGTGACTTAATTTTAGAGCATATTAATTATCATTTTTTAATGTTATTATGGTGGTGGGTAGACATAGGAACAGTTTCTTAGTGTCTGATTTATCAATTAACCCTTAAGCCACATGCCTTTCTTCAAAAGAATATTTCAAGAAATTTAAAAAAAAAGCTTTTTACAAAGGCGTTTCATCCAAGCTGATGGTTATTTATTATTCCTACCTAAGCTTACTTTTTTTTATCAACATGGTCATTGTTTCCTATGACAACGTGATAAACAGGTTTGTTTGCTTTCTAAAGGAAGGTAAGGCCAAACAACAAAGATGGGAATCATTTTCAATTCTTTAAATTCTTTAGATGATATTTTATTTCCATGAACATATTTTCCTGTTATTGTAAATTTATACTAAATAAATAATGATGGCATTAACTGGCATTCTTGGTGTGCTTTTGATCATCTTTCTCAAAAAGCGACTGCCAAGAGAATTTTCTAACAGACATCACTTAACCATTAAGTGACTGCAAATGTTAAAGGCAATTAAACAATAACTATTTAAGAAGCACAATGAAAACTACCTACCTTCTCTGTTAAAGAACTGAAAACACATACACACACACACACACACCACAGAGTTCTTGAGTTATATTCCTTTGCTGTACCTCATTTTAGAAACTAGATCAAGTCCTTCATCTTTGTGAGGTTCGAGCCTGATTAAAAGTCCTCAGGCCAGGGATTGATTCACTTCAGAATTCAGGATCTGCCAATTACTAACTTTGTTACCGTGGACAACCTTCAGGTTACTAGCTGTGTAACCTCTCTGAGTCTCAGCTTCCACATCAGTAAAAAGTGGATAATATCACCTTCTTAAGATTTTGTGAGGATTAAATGACACAATGCATGCAAAGTGTTAAGCATAATGTCTGACACAAAACCTGCTCAATAATTGGCAATTGCATTGGAATTCTCGACAAAATTATACTTTTAAATTATATTATGTAGAATAGATTGCATCTACAAACAAAAAACCCCACCTGTATGTATGTGAAATAGAACTGTTCTTAGTATTA
>NW_007253734.1:301468-306250 GCF_000164805.1 Carlito syrichta | reverse complement strand
CCCGCGGGCTCAGACAATCCACTCACCTCAGCCTCCCAAGGCGCGGGATTACAGGCTGCGCCACCGAGCCCGGCTAGTATTAGGCTCTTGTACATCTTCTGTCCCTTTTCCATCACTGTATAGCTGAACCATGCAGATTTGGGATGATTTAATTCTGAGATGCTTTTGAACTCAACTTGAATAGACCATTTATCCTTCTGTCAGTGGTACATCATGCTCAAACTTTTCCAATGCATTCCTTTCTATTTAATCTCATGAAACAAGCACCTATCTCCCCTCACTTCAATACAGTGTCAAAACAAAATGACATTTACTAGTCTCTGATCTGATCCACATGCTGGACTGGCCAGTCCAGATCCAAGTACATCAGGCAAAACCACTGAGCTCTTTGCGACCATTGGCGTGTATCCAGATTCCCAGTGAGAGTATTCAGTTCTCCTTCACTGCCTGAATAGGAAGCTATGTTAAGGCACTGATGCGACTGGCACATTATAAGTTATCAAACTCTCCCTTGATTCCTTTGCTTTTTAAGAAAATACTGGCTGGATACAGTGGCTCAAGCCTATAACCCCAGCACTTTGGAAGGCCGACGGGAGAGGATTGCCTGATCACAGGGGTTCAAGACAAGACTGGGCAACTTGGCGAGATCCCGTCTCTACAATATGTCAAAAAATTAGCCGAGCGTGGTAGTGCATGCCTGTAGTTCTGGCTACTTGGAAGGCTGAGGCGGAAGGATGGCCTGTGCCCAGCAGGTCAAGGCTGCAGTGGCTGTGAGTATGCCTCTGCACTCCAGCCTGGGAGACAGAGTGAGACTCTGACTCAAAAACAAAAACAAAACAAAAAAAAAAACTACATGTTTTCAAAAATTAAATGTATTACTGAATGAAGTAAATATGGTTAGTGGTGGACAGAGTTCACCTTTCCCTTCCTGTATCAGGCATAAAATTTAGAAAACTTATGGCAGTTCCCCTCCACCCATACCAAACATAGTCATAGATCCCACCCTACCGATCTCTGCCTCCCCAAAAAACTTTACATAGAAATTTAGAATACACCTGTCTGTCTAGAACAGGAGTAATCACATAATGTTTTTGAGATTTAGAAAATGATTTCAAGTCAATTCAGAATTTATTGAACATATAGGATATAAGACTGTGCTTTATATTGAAGAGAATATAAAACTACACAAGATATATTGAAGAGAATAGAAAACGATACAAGATATACAAGAATGGATACCCTGAGAAAGGAATTATTCTTTGGAGGCCAGACCCCTTGTAGTACAGGCTTCCTCTGCTGGGTCTAGGATCTAGAAACTCATCAGCATTAGCATCAGTGTCTCTGCTAGCATTGTTGTGAAAGGCTGTGTTCAGCTTCAGTGCTACTTTTTTTTTTTTTTTTTTGATTCTTTCAATGTGTTTGCCCATTTCATGATGGATGATGTGCTTGGGCACCTGCCCACACTGCACTGAGTGTTCACCAATTTTTGACCAAAAGCAGCATGATCCTGGTACTCCACCTTCCCTATTCATCTGATCTTGCCCACAGCAATGTTTCTTCTTTCCCCAGATGGAAAAGTTCCTCAAAGAGAAATGTTTTGCCAATGTGGAAGAAGTGAAACAAAAAACAGCAGAAGCACTAAAAGGCATCAAAAATGACGAGCTCGAAAACTTTCGAGCAGTGGGAAAAAGTGTCTGGATAGGTGTATTGCATCAAACAGAGAGTACTTTGAAGGTGACTGAAGTTTAAATATGTAAGAATAAATATGCAAATTTTTAACTTTTTGTTTTAAAGATGTGGAGTACAACTCAGGATTAGGTGTACAAATGCTCATTATGCAGGTACCCTTGTTGATGAGGTGTGCCACCCTCTCCTGGCGATTTCCCACTACTGCCAATCCTGCCTTCCCTCCCTGCTGGTGGTTTCCTCCTCCTGCCAATCCTTTTCTTATAGTATTATGATAATTGTTCATGGTCTGCTTAAGAGTGAGAACATGTGATACTCAGTTCTTTGTTTCTGTGATAGATCGCTCAGTATAATAGACTCTAAGTCCATCCAAGTTGCTGTGAAGTTCATGATTTTGTCCTTCTTTATGGCTGCGTAATATTCCATGGTGTATATGTACCACATTTTTTTTTAATCCACTCCATTTTTGATGGGCAACATGATTGGTTCCATGTTTCTGCTATTGGGAGTCGTGCTGCAATAAACACACATGTATCTTTTTCATAGAGTGATTTGAGCTCCTCCAGGTATATTCCCAGCAGGGGGATTGTGGGATCGTATGGGAGGTAGATTTTTAGATCGTTTAGGAACTTCCACACTATTTTTCACAGAGATTGTACTAGTTTACACTCCCACCAATGGTGTAGAAGTGTTCCCTTTTCCCCACATCTTCTCTAGCATCTGTTGTTTTTTGAGTTATTGATGATGGCCATCCTGACTGGAGTTAGGTGGTATCTCAGTGTAGCTTTAATTTGCATTTCTTTGATAATTAGTGAGGCTGAGCATTTTTTCATGTATCTGTTGGCTGCTCATATGTCTTCTTTTAAGAAATGCCTATTCATATCTTTTGTCCACTTTGTAATGGAGCTATTTGTTTTCTTCTTTTTGGCACGTCTGAGTTCCTTGTAGATCCTCAATGTTAGGCTTTTGTCAGATATACAATTGACAAATATTTTTTCCCAGTCTGTGGGCTGTCTCCCTGCTGTCTTGATGGTTTCTTTGGCTTTGCAGAAGCATTTCAGTTTGATGAGGTCCCACTTGTCTATCTTATCTCTTGTGGCATGGGCACTTGGAGTTTTGGTCAGGAATTGGTTACCAATTTTCATAAGGGTGTCTCCTGCATTTTCTAAGGTTCTTATAGTTTGAAGTTTTATGTTTAGGTCTTTAATCCATTTAGAGTTGATTTTTGTGTATGGTGATTGGTAGGAGTCTTGTTTTAACCTTCTGCAAGTGGTCAGCCAGTTTTCCCACCACCATTTACTGAATAGGTTCTCCTCTCCCCAGTGGAGCCAACCACATATCTCAAAAATCATCCACAACGACCAAGTAGGCTTCAACCCTGGGATGCAGGACTGGTTCAACATCAACAAGATCATAAACATAATTAAATACAACAACAGATGTAAAAACAAAAAACACACGATTATATCATTAGATGTGGAAAAAGCTTTTGAAAAAATCCAGCACCCCTTCATGATAAAAATCCTCAAACATCTAGACACAGATAGAACATACTTCAAAATAGTAAGGGCCATCTACAAGAAACCCACAGCCAGCATACTGCTAAACAGGCAGGAATTGGAACCATTTCCCCTGAAAACCAGAGCAAGACAAGGATACCCACTCTCACACCTCCTTTTCAACTTAGTTTTGGAAGTCCTAGCTAGAGCAATCAGACAAGAGAAGGAGATCAGGGGTATCCAAATAGGAAGAGAGGAAGTCAAGTTATCCCTCTTTGCAGATGACGTGATTCTATACCTCGAAAACCCAAGAGAATCTGTCAAAAACCTCCTTGCATTGATAAAGGACTTAGGCAAAGTCTCAGGGTATAAAATAAATGTGCAAAAGACAAGTCACAATTCTTTTTTTCTTTTTTTTCTTTTTTTTAGTTGGAATCTCACTCTGTCGCCCAGACTGGAGTGCAATGGCAGCTCCCGGCCACCACAGCCTCGACCTGCTGGGCTCCGGCGATCCTTCCGCCTCAGCCTTCCAAGTAGCTGGAACTACAGATGCGTGCTAGCACGCCCAGCTAATTTTTGATTTATGGTAGAGATGAGGTCTCGCCAAGTTGCCCAGGCGAGTCTCGAACCCGCGGGCTCAGGCAGTCCACTCACCTCAGCCTCCCAAAGTGAGGGATTACAGGCTGAGCCACCGAGCCCAGCTGACAGTAACATTTCTATACACCAACAATAAAAAAACAGAAACCCAAATAAAAAGCACAATCCCGTTTACAATAGCCACAGATAAATGAAATATGTTGGCATCTTCCTAACCAGAGACATGAAAGACCTTTACAATGAAAACTCCAAAACACTGTTCAAAGAAATCCAAGAAGACACAAACAAATGGAAAAATATTCCGTGCTCATGGATTGGCAGACTCAACATTTTTAAGATGTCCATCCTACCCAAGACAATCTACAGATTTGGCACTATACTCATTAAATTACCAGCAGTATTCTTCTCAGACCTGGAAACGACAATACAGGAAATCATATGAAATATAAATGACCAGGAATAACCAAAACAATCCTTAGCAAAAAAAAAAAAAAAAGCTTTAAACCTTATTATAAAGTGACTATAATCAAAAACAGCCCGGTATTGGTACAAGAACAGGCATATAGACCAATGGAACAAGATAGAGATTCCAGAAGCAAAACCTCAATTTCTCAACAACTCATCTTCAACAAAGACTCCACCACCAATATGCAATTTTTAATAAATAAATTCTGGGTTTTTTTGAGGGAGTCCTCCCTTATAATGCCTTTATTCAAGAAATATGGCAAAAGTTTTTGTTCTGAGCAGGAGTGTACTTTTCTTGCCTGGATTAGTTGACATCCATCTGAGCCCTAAAATCTCCTGTGTCAGGGGATTTTAATGATGCAAGGAAAGCAGAAAATAAACCATCTGAGAGGAAAAACATGGAAAGACCGCAGTTCTACTTCAATTAATCCAATCATATTGCAGTATAAGTGGATATTGTGGATGTTGAAATCAACCTTTCTTTTTTTGAGTTGGAGTCTCACTCTGTCGCCCAGACTGGAGTGCAGTGGCTGCT